>NC_092290.1:15492580-15530435 GCF_036320965.1 Panulirus ornatus | reverse complement strand
CCCTTTTATTAATAAATTCCATTGTATTACCACCCAAACCCGCCGCCTTGCTATCTTTCATCTTCCGCAAAGCTTTTACTACCTCTTCTCGGTTTACCAAATCATTTTCCCTAACCCTCTCACTTTGCACACCACCTCGACCAAAACACCCTATATCTGCCACTCTATCATTTAACACATTCAATAAACCTTCAAGATACTGGTTCAATCTCCTTCTCACATCACCACTACTTGTTATTACCTCCCCATTAGTCCCCTTCACAGATGTTCTCATTTGTTCCCTCGTCTTACGCACTTTATCTATCACCTTCCAAACCATCTTTTTATTCTCCCCAAAATTCAATGATACTCCCTCACCCCAACTCTCATTTGCCCTCTTTTCACCTCTTGCACCTATCTTTTGACCTCCTGCCTCTCTCTTTTATATATCTCCAAGTCATCTGCACTTTCTCGCTGCAAAATTTGTTCAAATGCCTTTCTCTTCTCTTTCACTAATAATCTTATATCTCCATCCCACCATTCACTACCCTTTCTAATCTGCTCACCTCCCACGCTTTTCATGCTACAAGCATCTTTTGTGCAAGCCGTCACTGCTTCCCTAAATACATCTCATTCCTCCCCTACTCCCCTTACGTCCTTTGCTCTCATCTTTTTCCATTCTGGACTCAGTCTCTCCTGGTACTTTCTCACACAAGCCTCCTTCCCAAGCTCACTTACTCTTACCACTCTCCTCACTCTCACATTCTCTCTTCTTAATGAAAACTTCCACAAAACTTCAACTTCGCCTCCACAAGATAATGATGAGACATCCCTCCAGTTGCACGTCTCAGCACATTAACATCTAAAAAGTCTCTCTTTCACGCGCTTATCAATTAACACGTAATCCAATAACGCTCTCTGGCTATCTCTCCTACTTACATACGTACATTTATGTATATTTCACTTTTTAAACCAGGTATTCCCAATCACCAGTCCTTTTTCAGCACACAAATCTACAAGCACTTCACCATTTTCATTTACAACACCGAACACTCCATGTACACTAATTATTGCCTCAACTGCCACTTTAATCACCTTTGCATTCAAATCACCCAGCACTATAAGGTGGTCTCGTGCATGAAAACTAGTAACACAGTCACTCAGCTGCTCTCAAAACACTTGCCTCTTCTGATCTTTCTTCTCATGCCTAGGTGCACCGATGATAACCCATCTCTCTCCATCCACTTTCAGTTTTACCCATATCAATCTAGAGTTTACTTTCTTACACTCTATCACATACTCCTACAACTGTTTCAGGAGTAGTGCTACTCCTTCCCTCGTCATTTCACCAAACCCTGACTTAAGACCTAAAACATTTCCAAACTACTCTTCCCCTTTACCCTAGAGCTTCGTTTCACTCAGAGCCAAAACATCCAGGTTCCTTTCCTCAAACATAATATCCATCTCTCCTATTTTCTCATCTTGGTTACATCCACACACATATAGACATCCCAATCTGAGCTTTCGCGGAGGATGAGCACTCCCTGCGTGACTCCTTCTATTTCCCCTATTAAAAAAAGCTAAAATACAAGGAGCTCACTTACTCTCACCACTCTTTTCACCCCAACATTCTCTCTTCTTTGCTGAAAACCTCTACAAATCTTCCCCTTCGCCTCCACAAGATAAGGCTCAGACATCCCTCCAGTTGCACCTCTCAGCAAATTAACATCCATAAGTCTTTTTCCAGCACATAAATCTACAAGCTCTTCATCATTTCCATTTACAACACTGGAAATAGTGAAGAGCTTATAGATTTATGTGTTGAAAAAGGACTGATGATTGGGAATACCTGGTTTAAAAAGAGAGTTATACATAAGTATACGTAAGTCGGAGAGGTGGCCAGAGAGCGTTACTGGATTATTTATATATATATATATATATATATATATATATATATATATATATATATATATATATATATATATATATATATATATATATATATATATATATATATATATATATATATATATAATCCTGGTTTAAAAAGCGAGATATACATAAGTATACGTATGTAAGTAGGAGAGATGGCCAGAGAGCGTTATTGGACTACATGTTAATTGACAGGCGCGCGAAAGAGAGACTTGTGGATGTTAATGTGCTGAGAGGTGCAAATGGAGGGATGTCTGATCATTATCTTGTGGAAGCTAAGGTGAAGATTTGTATGGGTTTTCAGAAAAGAAGAGTGAATGTTGGGGTGAAGAGGGTGGTGAGAGCAAGTGAGCTTGGGAAGGAGACTTGTGTGAGGAAGTACCAGGAGTGACTGAGTACAGAATGGAAAAAGGTGAGAACAATAGAAGTAAGGGGAGTGGGGGAGGAATGGGATGTATTTAGGGAATCAGTGATGGATTGCGCCAAAGATGCTTGTGGCATGAGAAGAATGGGAGGTGGGTTGATTAGAAAGGGTAGTGAGTGGTGGGATGAAGAAGTAAGATTATTAGCGAAAGAGAAGAGGGAGGCATTTGAACGATTTTTGCAGGGAAAAAATGATATTGAGTGGGAGATGTATAAAAGAAAGAGACAGGAGGTCAAGAGAAAGGTGCAAGAGGTGAAAAAGAGGGCAAATGAGAGTTGGGGTGAGAGAGTATCAGGGCGCTAATGGGGAGGTGATAACAAGTAGTGGTGATGTGAGAAGGAGATGGAGTGAGTATTTTGAAGGTTTGTTGAATGTGTTTGATGATAGAGTGGCAGATATAGGGTGTTTTGGTCGAGGTGGTGTGCAAAGTGAGAGGGTTAGGGAAAATGATTTGGTAAACAGAGAAGAGGTAGTAAAAGCTTTGCGGAAGATGAAAGCCGGCAAAGCAGCAGGTTTAGATGGTATTGCAGTGGAATTTATTAAAAAGGGGGTGACTGTATTATTGACTGGTTGGTAAGGTTATTTAATGTATGTATGACTCATGGTGAGATGCCTGAGGATTGGCGGAATGCGTGCATAGTGCCATTGTACAAAGGAAAAGGGGACAAAGGTGAGTGCTCAAATTACAGAGGTATAAGTTTGTTGAGTATTCCTGGTAAATTATATGGGAGGGTATTGATTGAGAGGGTGAAGGCATGTACATAGCATCAGACTGGGGAAGAGCAGTGTGGTTTCAGAAGTGGTAGAGGATGTGTGGATCAGGTGTTTACTTTGAAGAATGTATGTGAGAAATACTTAGAAAAGCAAATGGATTTGTATGTAGCATTTATGGATCTGGAGAAGGCATATGATAGAGTTGACAGAGATGCTCTGTGGAAGGTATTAAGAATATATGGTGTGGGAGGCAAGTTGTTAGAAGCAGTGAAAACTTTTTATCGAGGATGTGAGGCATGTGTACGTGTAGGAAGAGAGGAAAGTGATTGGTTCTCAGTGAATGTAGGTTTGCGGCAGGGGTGTGTGATGTCTCCATGGTTGTTTAATTTGTTTATGGATGGGGTTGTTTGGGAGGTGAATGCAAGAGTTTTGGAAAGAGGGGCAAGTATGAAGTCTGTTGGGGATGAGAGAGCTTGGGAAGTGAGTCAGTTGTTGTTCGCTGATGATACAGCGCTGGTTACTGATTCATGTGAGAAACTGCAGAAGCTGGTGACTGAGTTTGGTAAAGTGTGTGAAAGAAGAAAGATAAGAGTAAATGTGAATAAGAGCAAGGTAATTAGGTACTGTAGGGTTGAGGGTCAAGTCAATTGGGAGGTAAGTTTGAATGGAGAAAAACTGGAGGAAGTAAAGTGTTTTAGATATCTGGGAGTGGATCTGGCAGCGGATGGAACCATGGAAGCGGAAGTGAATTATAGGGTGGGGGAGGGGGCGAAAATCCTGGGAGCCTTGAAGAATGTGTGGAAGTCGAGAACATTATCTCGGAAAGCAAAAATGGATATGTTTGAAGGAATAGTGGTTCCAACAATGTTGTATGGTTGCGAGGCGTGGGCTATGGATAGAGTTGTGCGCAGGAGGATGGATGTGCTGGAAATGAGATGTTTGAGGACAATGTGTGGTGTGAGGTGGTTTGATCGAGTAAGTAACGTATGGGTAAGAGAGATGTGTGGAAATAAAATGAGCGTGGTTGAGAGAGCAGAAGAGGGTGTTTTGAAATGGTTTGGGCACATGGAGAGAATGAGTGAGGAGAGATTGACCAAGAGGATATATGTGTCGGAGGTGGAGGGAACGAGGAGAAGTGGGAGACGAAATTGGAGGTGGAAAGATGGAGTGAAAAAGATTTTGTGTGATCGGGGCCTGAACATGCAGGAGGGTGAAAGTGAGGGCAAGGAATAGAGTGAATTGGATCGATGTGGTATACCGGGGTTGACGTACTGTCAGTGGATTGAATCAGGGCATGTGAAGCGTCTGGGGTAAACCATGGAAAGCTGTGTAGGTATGTATATTTGCGTGTGTGGACGTATGTATATACATTGGTATGGGGGTGGGATGGGCCATTTCTTTCGTCTGTTTCCTTGCGCTACCTCGCAAACTCGGGAGACAGCGACAAAGCAAAATAAAAAAAAAAAAGAAATATATGTATATATATATATATATATATATATATATATATATATATATATATATATATATATATATATATATATATATATATATATATATATATATATATATATATATATATATATATATATATATATATATATATATATATATATATATATTCCTATGAGTCCACGGGGAAAATGAAGCACGAAAAGTTCCCAAATGCACTTTCGTGTAATAATCACATCACCAGGGGAGATACAAGAGAGGAATATAATAGTCAGTTGATACACATCGAAGAGACGAAGCTAGAACGCCATTTGGTAAACATGTGATTGTCCAAAACATAAATGCTACATACAAATTCATTTGCTTTTTTAAGTATTTCTCACATACATTCTTCAAAGAAAACACCTGATCCACACATACTCTACCACTTCTGAAACCACACTGCTCTTTCCCAGTCTGATGCTCTGTACATGCCTTCACCCTCTCAATCAATACCCTCCCATATAATTTACCAGGAATACTCAACAAATTTATACCTCTGTAATTTGAGCAATCACTCTCATCCCATTTGCCTTTGTACAATGGCACTCTGCACGCATTCCGCCAATCCTCAGGCACCTCACCATGAATCATACATTCATTAAATAACCTTACCAACCAGTCAACAATAGAGTCTCCCCTTTTTTAATAAATTCCACTGCAATACCATCCAAACCTAGGTAATATGTTTGATGAAACGAACCTAGATGTTTTGGCTCTGAGTGAAACGAAGCTCAAGGGTAAAGGGGATGAGTGGTTTGGGAATGTCTTGGGAGTAAATTCAGGGGTTAGGGAGGGTACAAGAGCAAGGGAAGGAGTAGCACTACTCCTGAAACAAGAGTGGTTGGAGTATGTGATAGAGTGTAAGAAAGTAAACTCTAGATTGTTGTGGGTAAAACTGAAAGTGGATGGAGAGCGATGGGTGATTATTGGTGCATATGCACCTGGGAATGAGAAGATAGATCATGAGAGGCAAGTGTTTTGGGAGCAGCTGAATGAGTGTATTAGTGGTTTTGATGCACGAGACTGGGTTATAGTGATGGGTAATTTCAATGCAAAGGTGAGTAATGTGGCAGTTGAGGGAATACTTGGTATACATGGGGTGTTCAGTGTTGTAAATGGAAATGGTGAAGAGCTTATAGATTTATGTGCTGAAAAAGAACTGGTGATTGGGAATACCTGGTTTAAAAAGAGAGATATACATAAGTGTACGTATGTAGGTAGGAGAGATGGCTAGAGAGCGTTATTGGATTTCGTGTTAATTGATAGGTGCGCGAAAGAGAGACTTTTGTATGTTAATGTGCTGAAAGGGTGCAACTGGAGGGATGTCTGATCATCATCTTGTGGAGGCGAAGGTGAAGATATGTAGAGGTTTTGAGAAAAGAAGAGAGAATGTTGGGGTGAAGAGAGTGGTGAGAGTAATTGGGCTTGGGAAGGAGACTTGTGTGAAGAAGTACCAGGAGAGACTGAGTACAGAATGGAAAAAGGTGAGAACAAAGGAGGTAAGGTGAGTGGGGAAGGAATGGGATGTATTTATGGAAGCATTGATGGTTTGCGCAAAAGATGCTTCTGGCATGAGAAGCGTGGGAGGTGGGCAGATTAGAAAGGGTAGTGAGTGGTGGGATGAAGAAGTAAGATTATCAGTGAAAGAGATGAGAGAGGCATTTGGCCGATTTTTGCAGTTAAATAATGCAAATGAGTGGGAGATGTATAAAAGAAAAGGCAGGAGGTCAAAAGAAATGTGCAAGAGGTGAAAAAGAGGGCAACAGAGAGTTAGGGTGAGAGAGTATCATTAGATTTTAGGGAGAATAAAAAGATGTTTTGGAAGGAGGTAAATAAAGTGCGTAAGGCAAGGGAACAAATGGGAACTTCAGTGAAGGGGGCTAATGGGGAGGTGATAACAAGTAGTGGTGATGTGAGAAGGAGATGATGTGAGTATTTTGAAGGTTTGTTGAATGTGTTTGATGATAGACTGGCAGATATAGGGTGTTTTGTTCGAGGTGGTATGCAAAGTGAGAGGGTTTAGGGAAAATGATTTGGTAAACAGAGAAGAGGTAGTAAAAGCTTTTGCGGAAGATGAAAGCCGGCAAGGCAGCGGGTTTGGATGGTATTGCAGTGGAATTTATTAAAAAAGGGGATGACTGTATTGTTGACTGGTTGGTAAGGTTATTTAATGTATATATGATTCATGGTGAGGTGCCTGAGGATTGGCGGAATGCTTGCATAGTGCCATTGTACAAAGGAAAAGGGGACAAAGGTGAGTGCTCAAATTACAGAGGTATAAGTTTGTTGGATATTCCTGGTAAATTATATGGGAGGGTATTGATTGAGAGGGTGGAGGTATGTATAGAGCATCAGATTGGGGAAGAGCAGTGTGGTTTCAGATGTGGTAGAGGATGTGTGGATCAGGTGTTTGCTTTGAAGAATGTATGCGAGAAATACTTATAAAAGCAAATGGATTTATATGTAGCATTTATGGATCTGGAGAAGGCATATGATAGAGTTGATAGAGATGCTCTGTGGAAGGTATTAAGAATATATGGTGTGGGAGGCAAGTTGTTAGAAGCAGTGAAAAGTTTTTATCGAGGATGTAAGGCATGTGTACGTGTAGGAAGAGAGGAAAGTGATTGGTTCTCAGTGAATTTAGGTTTGCGGCAGGGGTGTGTGATGTCTCCATGGTTGTTTGATTTGTTTATGGATGGTGTTGTTAGGGAGGTGAATTCAAGATTTTTGGAAAGAGGGGCATATATGCAGTCTGTTGTGGATGAGAGAGCTTGGGAAGTGAGTCAGTTGTTGTTCGCTGATGATACAGCGCTGGTTGCTGATTCGTGTGAGAAACTGCAGAAGCTGGTGACTGAGTTTGGTAAAGTGTGTGAAAGAAGAAAGCTGAAAATAAATGTGAATAAGAGCAAGGCTATTAGGTACAGTAGGGTTGAGGGATAAGTCAATTGGAAGGTAAGTTTGAATGGAGAAAAACTGGAGGAAGTAAGGTGTTTTAGATATCTGGGAGTGGTTTTGGCAGCGGATGGAACCATGGAAGTGGAAGTGAATCATAGGGTGGGGGAAGGGGCGAAAGTTCTGGGGGCGTTGAAGAATGTGTAGAAGTCGAGAACATTATCTTGGAAAGCAAAAATGGGTATGTTTGAAGGAATAGTGGTTCCGACAATGTTACATGGTTGCGAGGCGTGGGCTGTGGATAGAGTTGTGCGCTGGAGGGTGAATGTGCTGGAAATGAGATGTTTGAGGACAATATGTGGTGTGATGTGATTTGATCGAGTAATTAATAATAGGGCAAGAGACATGTGTGGTAATAAAAACAGTGTGGTTGAGAGAGCAGAAGAGAGTGTTTTGAAATGGTTTGGTCACATGGAGAGAATGAGTGAGGAAAGATTGACTAAGAGGATATATGTGTCAAAGGTGGAGGGAACGAGAAGTGGGAGACCAAATTGGAGGTGGAAAGATGGAGTGAAAAAGATTTTGAGTGACCGTGGCCTGAACATGCAGGACGGGGAAAGGCGCGCAAGGATTAGAATGGATTGGAACGATGTGGTATACCGGAGTCGACGTGCTGTCAATGGATTGAACCATGGCATGTGAAGAGTCTGGGGTAAACCATGGAAAGTTCTGTGGGGCCTGGATGTGGAAAGGGAGCTGTGGTTTCGGTGCATTATACATGACAGATATAGACTGAGTGTGAAGAAATGTTTCCTTTGTGTTCTTTTCCTGGCGCTACCTCGCGCGCATGCTGGGGAAGCGGTTTTAATTTCGTGCGTGGCGGGGTAGCGACGGGAATGAATAAAGGCAGACAGTATGAATTATGTACGTATGTATATATGTATATGTCTGTACGTGTATATGTATATGTATTCGTTAAGATGCATAGGTATATGTATGTGTGTGTGTGTGTACGTGTATGTATATACATGTGTATGTGGGTGGGTTGGGCCATTCTTTCGTCTGTTTCCTTCCGATACCTCGCTAACGCGGAGACAGCGACAAAGTTTTCATAAATGAATATATAAACATATATTTTCACACTTTCAATCTCTTGGTGTTATGTCTGGAATCCAGATATCACCAGGTACAGGAAAGAAGCCATAGACATCTTCATAGTTTTCTTTGATTATTTGTTGTGCCTCTGCTCATCCCGTTGATTACACGTCGCCGCGCATGTGACACATCACAATAAATTCTATCTCATTGATCTCTCTTGCTCTCGTGAAAGTTTAGGCTCCGTTACCCTAGAGCTTCCTTCATTTCAACCGTCGGTGTCATGCTGTGTCACCTCCTCCTACTTGCTGCCAGCACTTCTGACACACAGGTCCTCCTTTTCAGTCTCTCGTGAGTGTGGTCAGGGATGTGGTAAATGGATTTCAACATGAACAAATCTAAAAGAATGAGCTCTGACAATGAAAACATAAACTGCAAATATAGACCCCTTCTCTACACCAATATTAGAAGAAAAAAGAAGAGAAAGAACCCGAGTGGCTATCAGTAAAGACATAAGAATTCTGAGCTGCATACAATGAATCCAGCAAAAGCTTGAGATTCTTAGCTAGAAACATAAACTATAAGACATGGATACAATATTCACTTTTCAGTTCAGGTCACCAAACTTGGTCACAGAAAAAGAAAATATGGAACGAATTGAAAAAAGAGCTCTCAAGCTAAGCCTTTCACTAAAAAAAAATAACCTTGTGAGGTAAGACTTAGAGACGTAGATTTATTCTCCTCAGTGAAGAGCAGCTTGCAAGCTGATCTAATAGACGTCTCCAAGATGGTAAATGATTTCGACAACATGATACATGAAAATCTCTTCATTTTTGACATAGACGCAATGACCAGAAAGAAAGGTATAAAGACTATAGAAAGGTGTACGTGGGAGCAACGTGGGTAAAACTGCTTTTTCATTTGCAGATTGGTAGAACACCGGGATAACCTCCCCTGAGATGCAGGATATTCAGAATATCAAAACTTTCAGATCAAGGCTATACAAATACTTCACTGATACATATTATCAAAAAATCCTGCTTTAAGAAAAGACACAAAGCTTGCTTTTCTTTTTCAGAGTATAGCCATGGTCAGTAAAACTGGCATGGAACCTTTTCCCAGTAATACTTTCCTATAAAATATCTATGGAGGTATATTTTACCTCATTGTACGTAGTGTTTACTATCGTTTCTTTTTCGCTCCCGGCAGTTGAGCCCGAAGGAGAGGTGGATGGTGAGGTGACATCTGCTTTAGTATCCTGTTCTTACTTTGATTTAGATAAGAGAGCAGATAACCTCGTCATGGAACATCAGGTGTCCTGTTATCTGCCGATCCCATGATCTCCCATGTACTGTGTGTCTCTCCCTTTGCCTTAGCTGGTGAGCATCAACACGACAGACGACTTGCTGAAGATAGTGTGGGAGTCATCAATGTGTCGTGGGTACCTCTTCCTGCTTGACACACCAGAGCCTCTCCTTGACTACGCCAACACATACCATCATACCTGGGATTACAACGGCAGGTACAGAAATCACTGAATATAACGCTGAACATACACATCTCTATTTGACTGAGCACCCAATGCACATCCTATTTCTTACATATACATACACGCACGCGCACACCTGGCTACCCTGAGTACCTTGCACAAACTAGGATTTGATATATGTAACTCTGTGTGTACATAAAGTTAAGACGTAGTATACATGTACAGGATTAAGAGTTTGAACAACACAGGTGCAGATTTCTCTCCTCATAATAGGCTGAAATGCAGCATAAATACCTGTAAACATTGCACACATTGAACGACCCATCCACTACATAAACGTCCATAAACGTACATTTGCATACACATACATAAACATATCGACATATACACAAATACGTACATATACATACACATACACAGACCTATACATATATGCACATGTACATACTCATACTTGCTTGCCTTCAAAACATTCCCGGTACCACCCCGCAGCATCGCTACCCCCCACTTCAGCGAAGTAGCGCCAGGAAAACAGAAAAAAAGGACCACATTCGTTCACACTTAGTCTCTAGCAGTCATGTGTAATGCACTGAAACCATAGCTCCCTTTCCACATTCAGGCCCCACAGACCTTTCCATGGTTTACCGCAGACGCTTCACGTGCCCTGATTCAGTCCATTGACAGCGCGTCAACTCCGGTATACCACATCGCTCCAATTCACTCTATTCTTTGCACGCCTCTAACCCTCCTCTATGTTCAGCCCCCGATCCCTCAAAATCTTTTTCACTCTATCCTTCTACCTCCAATTTGGTCTACCGTTTCTCCTTCTTCCTTCCACATCTGACACATATATCCTTTTTGCCAATCATTCCTCACTCATTCTCTCCTTATGTCCAAAGAATTTCAATACACCCTCTTCTACTCTCTCAACCACACTCCTTTCATTACCACACATCTCGCTTATCCGTTTATTAATTACTCGATCAAACAACCTCACACCACATATTGTCCTCAAACACTTCATTTTCATTTCCAATCCATCCACCCTCCTCCGTACAACCTTATCTATAGCCCATGCCTCGCAACCATATCATTGTTGGAACTACTATTCCTTCAAACATACCCATTTTTGTTCTCCAAGATAACGTTCTCTCCTTCCACACATTCTTCATCGCTCCTAGAACCTTCGGCCTCTCCCCCACCGTGTGACTCACTTCCACTTCCATGGTTCCATCCACTGATAAGTCCACTTCCAGATATCTAAAACACTTCACTTCCTCCAGTCATTCTCCATTCAAACTTATATCTAAATCAACTTGTCCCTCAACCCTACTGAACCTAATAACCTTGCTCTTATTCAATTTTACTCTCAGCTTTCTCCTTTCACACATTTTTCCAAACTCAGCCACCAACCTCTGCAGTTTCTCACCCGAATCAGCCACCAGTGCTGTGTCATCGGTGAATAACTACTGACTCACTTCCCAAGCCCTCTCATCCATGTCAGACTGCATACTCGCCCCTCTCTCTAAACCTCTTACATTCACCTCCCTAAGCACCCCATCCATAAACAAATTAAACAACCATGAGGACATCACGCGCCCCTGCCGCAGGCCGACCTTCACCGGGAAACAATCACTTTCCTCTCTTCCTACTCGTGCACATGCTTTACATCCTTGATAGAAACTTCTTGCTGCTTCTAGGAGCTTACATTCCACATAATATACTCATTAGACTTTGCGCAAAGTACCTCTATCAATCCTATCTTATGTCTTCTTCAGATCTGTCTTTCTAAGTATTTCTCTCACACATTCTTCAAAGCAAACACCTAATCCACACATCCTCTACCACTTATGAATCCACGCTGCTCCTCCATCTGATGCTCTGTAGATGCCTTCACTCTCTTATTCAATTCCCTCCCTTACAATTTTCCAGGAATACTCAACAAACGTATGCCTCTGTGGTTTGAACACTCACTTTTATCACATTTGCCTTTGTAAATGGCACTATGCATGTATTCCGCCAATTCTTAGGCACTTCACCATGGTACATATATACATTGAATATCCCTACGAACCAATCAACAACACAGCCACCCCCTTTCTTAATAGATTCAACTGCAATAACATGCAAACCTCCCGCCGTGCCGGATTTCATCTTACGCAAACCTTTCACCACTTCGTCTCTCTTTACCAAACGAGTCTCCCTGACTATCTCACTTTTCACACCACCTCGACCAAAACACCCTATATCTGCCACTCTTTCATTAAACACATTCAACAAACCTTCAAACTACTCACTCCATCTTCCTCTCACTTCACCACTACTTGTAATTACCTACCCAATAGTCCCCTTAACTGATGTTCCCATTGGTTCTCTTGTCTCTCGCACGTTATCTACCTCCTTCCAAAACATCTTTTTTGTTCTCCCTAATGATACTCTCTAACTCCAACTCAGAATTGCCCTCTTTTTCACCTCTTGCACCTTTCTCTTGACCTCCTGCCGCTTTCTTTTATACATCTCCCAGTTATTTGCACTACTTCCCTGTAAGTATCGTCCAAACGCCTCTCTCTTCTCCTTCACTAACAACCTTGCTTCGTCCCACCACTCACTACCCTATCCTATCTGCCCACCTCCCACCTTTCTCATGTCACATGCATCTTTTGCACAAGCCATCACTGCTTCCCTAAATACATCTCATTCCTCACCCACTCCCCTCACGTCATTTGCTCCAACCTTTTGCCATTCTACACTCAATCTTTCCTGCTACTTCCTCACACAAGCCTCCTTTCCAAGCTCACTTACTCTCACCACTCTCTTCTCCCAAACATTCTCTCTTCTTTTCTGGAAACTTCTACAAATCCTCACTTTCGCCTCCACAAGATAGTGATCAGGCATCCCTACAGCTGCCCCTCCCAGTACATTAACATCCTAAATTCTCTCTTTTACACACCTATCAATTAACCCGTAATTCAGTAACGCCCTTTGCCCATCTCTCCTACTCACATACGTATGCTTATGAATATCTCTCTTTCTAAACCAGTTATTTCCAGTCACCTGTCCTTTTTCAGCACACAAATCCAAATACTCTTCACCATTTCCATTTACAACATTGAACACCCCATGCAAACCAGTTATACCCTCAACTGCCACAGTACTCATCTTCGCATTTAAATTACCCATCACTATAACCGGGCTCTTGCATGAAACCTGCTAACACACCCGATCAGCTGCTCCCAAAACACTTGCCTCTCATGAGCTTCCTTCTCAGGTGCATAGGCTCCAATAATCACCCATCTCTCTCCGTCCACTTTCAGTCTTACCCACAATAATCTAGAATCTACTTTCTTGCATTCTATCGCATACTCCCTCAACCTATGCTTCAAAAGTAGTGCTACTCCTTCTTAGCTTTTGTCCTGTCACTAACCACTGACCTTACTCCCAAGACTTTCCCAAACACCTTCTTCCCCCTACCCTTGAGCTTTGTTTCACAGAGCGAAAACATCCAGGTTCCTTTCCTCAAATGTACTACCAATCTCACCTTTCTACTCATCTTGGTTACATCCACACACATTCAGACAACCCAATCTGAGCCTTCGAGGAGGACGAGCACTCCCCGCGTACTCCTCAGTCTGTTTCCCCTTTTAGAAATTTGAATACAAGGAGGGAGGTGGGGGTTCCAACCCCCGCTCCCACCCCCTTTAGTTGCCTTCTACGACACGCGAAGAATTCATGGGAAGCATTCTTTCTCCCTATTCCCAGGGATCCCTATAAAGATGCTTGTAGCATGAAAAGCGTGGGAGGTGGGCAGAATAGAAAGGGTAGTGAGTGGTGGGATGAAGAAGTAAGATTATTAGTGAAAGAGAAGAGAAAGGCATTTGGACAATTTTTGTAGGGAAATGATGCAAATGAGTGGGAGATGTATAAAAGAAAGAGGCAGGAGGTCAAGAGAAAAGTGCAAGAGGTGAAAAAGAGGGCAAATGGGAGTTGGGGTGAGAGAGTATCATTAAATTTTAGGGAGAATAAAAAGATGTTTTGGAAGGAGGTAAATAAAGTGCGTAAGACAAGGGAACAAATGGAAAACTTCAGTGAAGGGGGCTAATGGGGAGGTGATAACATGTCGTGGTGATGTGAGAAGGAGATGGAGCGAGTATTTTGAAGGTTTGTTGAATGTGTTTGATGATAGAGTGGCAGATATATGGTGTTTTGGTCGAGGTGGTGTGCAAAGTGAAAGGATTAGGGAGAATGATTTGGTAAACAGAGAGGAGGTAGTAAAAGCTTTACGAAAGGTGAAAGCCGGCAAAGCAGTGAGTTTGGATGATATTGCAGTGGAACTTATCAAAAAAGGGGGTGACTGTATTGTTGACTGGTTGGTAAGGTTATTCAATGTATGTACTACTCATGGTGAGGTGCCTGAGGGTTGGTGGAATGCTTGCATAGTGTCACTGTACAAAGGCAAAGGGGATAAAAGTGAGTGCCCAAATTACAGAGGTATAAGTTTGTTGAGTATTCCCTGGAAATTATATGGGAAGGTATTGATTGAGAGGGCGATGGCATGTACAGAGCATCAGATTGGGGAAGAGCAGTGTGGTTTCAGAAGTGGTAGAGGATGTGTGGATCAGGTGTTTGCTTTGAAGAATGGATGTAGGAAATGCTTAGAAAAGCAAATGGATTTGTATGTAGCATTTATGGATCTGGAGAAGGCATATGATAGAGTTGATAGAGATGCTCTGTGGAAGGTATTAAGAATATATGGTGTGGGAGGCAAGTTGTTAGAAGCAGTGAAAAGTTTTTATCGAGGATGTAAGGCATGTGTACGTGCAGGAAAAGAGGAAAGTGATTGGTTCTCAGTGAATGTAGGTTTGCGGCAGGGGTGTGTGATGTCTCCATGGTTGTTTAATTTGTTTATGGATGGGGTTGTTAAGGGGGTGAATGCAAAAGTTTTGGAAAGAGGGGCAAGTATGTAATCTGTTGTGGATGACACAGCTTGGGAAGTAGTCAGTTGTTGCTCGCTGATGATACAGTGCTGGTGCCTGATTCGGAGAGAAACTGCAGAAGCTGATGACTGAGTTTGGTAAAGCGTGTGACATAAGAAAGATGAGAGTAAATGTAAATAAGAGTAAGGTTATTAGGTACAGTAGGGTTGAGGTATGAGTCAATCGGGAGGTAAGTTTGAATGGAGAGAAACTGGAGGAAGTGAAGTGTTTTAGATATCTGGGAGTGGATGGAACCATGGAAGCGGAAGTGAATCATAGGATGGGGGAGGGGGCGAAAGTTCTGGGAGCGTTGAAGAATACGGGGAAGTCGAGAACGTTATCTTGGAAAGCAAAAATGGGTATGTTTGAAGGAATAGTGGTTCCAACAATGATATATGGTTGCGAGACAAGGGATATAGATAGAGTTGTGCGGAGGAGGGTGGATGTGCTGGAAATGAAATGTTTGAGAACAATATGTGGTGTGAGGTGGTTTGACCTAGTAAGTAATGAAAGGGGAAGAGAGATGTGTGGTGGTAAAAAGAGTGTAGTTTAGTGAGCAGAAGAGGGTGATTTGAAATGGTTTGGTCTCATGGAGAGGATGAGTGAGGAAATATTGACTTAGAGGATATATGTGTCAGAGTTGGAGGGAACGGGGAGAAGTGGGAGACCAAATTGGAGGTGGAAAGATGGGGTGAAAAAGATTTTGAGCGATCGAGGCCTGAACATGCAGGAACGTGAAAGGCGTGCAAGGAATAGAGTGACTTGGAACGATATGGTATACTGGGGTCGACGTGCTGTCAATGGATTGAACCAAGGGCATGTGAAGCGTCTGGGGTAAACCATGGAAAGTTTTGTGGGGACTTGATGTGGAAAGGGAGCTGTGGTTTCGGTGCATGATACATGTCAACTAAAGGCTGAGTGTGAACGAATGTAGCCTTTGTTGTCTTCCTAGCCCTACCTCGCGCACATGCGGGGGAGGGGGATGTTCATTTTATGTGTGGCGGGGTAGCGACGAAAATGAATAAGGGCAGACAGTATGAATTACGTAAATGTGTATATGTGTATATGTCTGTGTGTGTATATGCATGTATACGTTGAGGTGCATAGGTATGTATATTTCCGTTTGTGGACGTGTATGTCTATACATGTGTGTGTGGGTTGGTTGGGCCATTCTTTCGGCGAAGTAAATATATATATATATATATATATATATATATATATATATATATATATATATATAAATATATTTACTTTTTTTTGCTTTGTCGCTGTCTCCCGTGTTTGCGAGGTAGCGCAAGGAAACAGACGAAAGAAATGGCCCAACCCACCCCCATACACATGTATATACATACGTGTCCACACACGCAAATATACATACCTACACAGCTTTCCATGGTTTACCCCAGACGCTTCACATGCCCTGATTCAATCCACTGACAGCACGTCAACCCCGGTATACCACATCGATCCAATTCACTCTATTCCTTGCCCTCCTTTCACCCTCCTGCATGTTCAGGCCCCGATCACACAAAATCTTTTTCACTCCATCTTTCCACCTCCAATTTGGTCTCCCTCTTCTCCTCGTTCCCTCCACCTCCGACACATATATCCTCTTGGTCAATCTTTCCTCACTCATTCTCTCCATGTGCCCAAACCATTTCAAAACACTCTCTTCTGCTCTCTCAACCTCGCTCCTTTTATTTACATACATCTCTCTTACCCTTACGTTACTTACTCGATCAAACCACCTCACACCACACATTGTCCTCAAACATCTCATTTCCAGCACATCCATCCTCCTGCGCACAACTCTATCCATAGCCCACGCCTCGCAACCATACAAAATTGTTGGAACCACTATTCCTTCAAACATACCCATTTTTGCTTTCCGAGATAATGTTCTCGACCTCCACACATTCTTCAAGGCTCCCAGGATTTTCGCCCCCTCCCCCACCCTGTGACTCACTTCCACTTCCATGGTTCCATCCACTGATAAGTCCACTTCCAGATATCTAAAACACTTCACTTCCTCAGTCATTCTCCTTTTCAAACTTATATCTAAATCAACTTGTCCCTCAACCCTACTGAACCTAATAACCTTGCTCTATTCAATTTTACTCTCAGCTTTCTCCTTTCACACATTTTTCCAAACTCAGCCACCAACCTCTGCAGTTTCTCACCCGAATCAGCCACCAGTGCTGTGTCATCGGTGAATAACTACTGACTCACTTCCCAAGCCCTCTCATCCATGTCAGACTGCATACTCGCCCCTCTCTCTAAACTCTTACATTCACCTCCCTAAGCACCCATCCAAAAACCCAAATTAAAACAACCATGAGGACATCACGCGCCCCTGCCGCAGGCGACCTTCACCGGGAAACAATCACTTTCCTCTCTTCCTACTCGTGCACATGCTTTACATCCTTGATAGAAACTTCTTGCTGCTTCTAGGAGCTTACCTTCCACATAATAAAACTCATTAGACTTTGCGCAAAGTACCTCTATCAATCCTATCTTATGTCTTCTTCAGATCTGTCTTTCTAAGTATTTCTCTCACACATTCTTCAAAGAAAACACCTGATCCACACATCCTCTCCCACTTATGAATCCACGCTGCTCCTCCATCTGATGCTCTGTAGATGCCTTCACCCTCTTATTCAATTCCCTCCCATACAATTTTCCAGGAATACTCAACAAACGTATGCCTCTGTGGTTTGAACACTCACTTTTATCAATTTGCCTTTGTAAATGGCACTATGCATGTATTCCGCCAATTCTTAGGCACTTCACCAGGTACATATATACACTGAATATCCCTACGAACCAATCAACAACACAGCCACCCCCTTTCTTAATAGATTCAACTGCAATAACATCCAAACCTCCCGCCGTGCCGGATTTCATCTTACGCAAACCTTTCACCACTTCGTCTCTCTTTACCAAACGAGTCTCCCTGACTATCTCACTTTTCACACCACCCCGACCAAAACACCCTATATTTTGCCACTCTTTCATTAAACACATTCAACAAACCTTCAAACTACTCACTCCATCTTCCTCTCACTTCACCACTACTTGTAATTACCTACCCAATAGTCCCCTTAACTGATGTTCCCATTGGTTCTCTTGTCTCTCGCACGTTATCTACCTCCTTCCAAAACATCTTTTTGTTCTCCCTAATGATACTCTCTAACTCCAACTCAGAATTGCCCTCTTTTTCACCTATTGCACCTTCTCTTGACCTCCTGCCGCTTTCTTTTATACATCTCCAGTTATTTGCACTACTTCCCTGTAAGTATCGTCCAAACGCCTCTCTCTTCTCCTTCACTAACAACCTTGCTTCGTCCCACCACTCACTACCCTATCCTATCTGCCCACCTCCCACCTTTCTCATGTCACATGCATCTTTTGCACAAGCCATCACTGCTTCCCTAAATACATCTCATTCCTCACCCACTCCCCTCACGTCATTTGCTCCATCCTTTTGCCATTCTACACTCAATCTTTCCTGCTACTTCCTCACACAAGCCTCCTTTCCAAGCTCACTTACTCTCACCACTCTCTTCTCCCAAACTTTCTCTTCTTTTCTGGAAACTTCTACAAATCCTCACTTTCGCCTCCACAAGATAGTGATCAGGCATCCCTACAGCTGCCCCTCCCAGTACATTAACATCCTAAATTCTCTCTTTTACACACCTATCAATTAACCCGTAATTCAGTAACGCCCGTTGCCCATCTCTCCTACTCACATACGTATGCTTATGAATATCTCTCTTTCTAAACCAGGTATTTCCCGTCACCTGTCCTTTTTCAGCACACAAATCCAAATACTCTTCACCATTTCCATTTACAACATTGAACACCCATGCAAACCAGTTATACCCTCAACTGCCACAGTACTCATCTTCGCATTTAAATTACCCATCACTATAACCGGGCTCTTGCATGAAACCTGCTAACACACCCGATCAGCTGCTCCCAAAACACTTGCCTCTCATGAGCTTCCTTCTCAGGTGCATAGGCTCCAATAATCACCCCTCTCTCTCCGTCCACTTTCAGTCTTACCCACAATAATCTAGAATCTACTTTCTTGCATTCTATCGCATACTCCCTCAACCTATGCTTCAAAAGTAGTTTCTACTCCTTCCTTAGCTTTTGTCCTCTCACTAACCACTGACCTTACTCCCAAGACTTTCCCAACACCTTCTTCCCCTACCCTTGAGCTTTATTTCACAGAGCGAAAACATCCAGGTTCCTTTCCTCAAATGTACTACCAATCTCACCTTTCTACTCATCTTGGTTACATCCCCACACATTCAGACAACCCAATCTGAGCCTTCGAGGAGACGAGCACTCCCGCGTACTCCTCAGTCTGTTTCCCCTTTTAGAAATTTGAATACAAGGAGGGAGGTGGGGGTTCCAACCCCGCTCCCACCCCCTTTAGTTGCCTTCTACGACACGCGAAGAATTCATGGGAAGCATTCTTTCTTCCTATTCCCAGGGATCCCTATAAAGATGCTTGTAGCATGAAAAGCGTGGGAGGTGGGCAGAATAGAAAGGGTAGTGAGTGGTGGGATGAAGAAGTAAGATTATTAGTGAAAGAGAAGAGAAAGGCATTTTGGACAATTTTTGTAGGGAAATGATGCAAATGAGTGGGAGATGTATAAAAAGAAAGAGGCAGGAGGTCAAGAGAAAAGTGCAAGAGGTGAAAAAGAGGGCAAATGGGAGTTGGGGTGTGAGAGTATCATTAAATTTTAGGGAGAATAAAAAGATGTTTTGGAAGGAGGTAAATAAAGTGCGTAAGACAAGGGAACAAATGGAAAACTTCAGTGAAGGGGGCTAATGGGGAGGTGATAACATGTCGTGGTGATGTGAGAAGGAGATGGAGCGAGTATTTTGAAGGTTTGTTGAATGTGTTTGATGATAGAGTGGCAGATATATGGTGTTTTGGTCGAGGTGGTGTGCAAAGTGAAAGGATTAGGGAGAATGATTTGGTAAACAGAGAGGAGGTAGTAAAAGCTTTACGGAAGGTGAAAGCCGGCAAAGCAGTGAGTTTGGATGATATTGCAGTGGAACTTATCAAAAAAGGGGGTGACTGTATTGTTGACTGGTTGGTAAGGTTATTTAATGTATGCATGACTCACGGTGAGGTGCCTGAGGATTGGCGGAATGCATGCATAGTGCCATTGTACAAAGGCAAAGGGGATAAAAGTGAGTGCCCAAATTACAGAGGTATAAGTTTGTTGAGTATTCTCTGGAAATGATATGGGAAGGTATTGATTGAGAGGGCGATGGCATGTACAGAGCATCAGATTGGGGAAGAGCAGTGTGGTTTCAGAAGTGGTAGAGGATGTGTGGATCAGGTGTTTGCTTTGAAGAATGGATGTGGGAAATGCTTAGAAAAGCAAATGGATTTGTATGTAGCATTCATGGATCTGGAGAAGGCATATGATAGAGTTGATAAAGATGCTCTTTGGAAGGTATTACGAATATATAGTGTGGGAGGCAAGTTGTTAGAAGCAGTGAAAAGTTTTTAATGAGGATGTAAAGCATGTGTACGTGTAGGAAAAGAGGAAAGTGATTGGTTTCCAGTGAATGTAGGTTTGCGGCAGGGGTGTGTGATGTCTCCATGGTTGTTTGATTTGTTTATGGATGGGGTTGTTAAGGGGGTGAATGCAAAAGTTTTGGAAAGAGGGGCAAGTATGCAATCTGTTGTGGATGACAGCTTGGGAAGTAGTCAGTTGTTGCTCGCTGATGATACAGTGCTGGTGCCTGATTCGGAGAGAAACTGCAGAAGCTGATGACTGAGTTTGGTAAAGCGTGTGACATAAGAAAGATGAGAGTAAATGTAAATAAGAGTAAGGTTATTAGGTACAGTAGGGTTGAGGGTCAAGTCAATCGGGAGGTAAGTTTGAATGGAGAGAAACTGGAGGAAGTGAAGTGTTTTAGATATCTGGGAGTGGATGGAACCATGGAAGCGGAAGTGAATCATAGGATGGGGGAGGGGGCGAAAGTTCTGGGAGCGTTGAAGAATACGGGGAAGTCGAGAACGTTATCTTGGAAAGCAAAAATGGGTATGTTTGAAGGAATAGTGGTTCCAACAATGATATATGGTTGCGAGACAAGGGATATAGATAGAGTTGTGCGGAGGAGGGTGGATGTGCTGGAAATGAAATGTTTGAGAACAATATGTGGTGTGAGGTGGTTTGACCTAGTAAGTAATGAAAGGGGAAGAGAGATGTGTGGTGGTAAAAAGAGTGTAGTTTAGTGAGCAGAAGAGGGTGATTTGAAATGGTTTGGTCTCATGGAGAGGATGAGTGAGGAAATATTGACTAGAGGATATATGTGTCAGAGTTGGAGGGAACGGGGAGAAGTGGGAGACCAAATTGGAGGTGGAAAGATGGGGTGAAAAAGATTTTGAGCGATCGAGGCCTGAACATGCAGGAACGTGAAAGGCGTGCAAGGAATAGAGTGACTTGGAACGATATGGTATACTGGGGTCGACGTGCTGTCAATGGATTGAACCAGGGCATGTGAAGCGTCTGGGGTAAACCATGGAAAGTTTTGTGGGGACTTGATGTGGAAAGGGAGCTGTGGTTTCGGTGCATGATACATGTCAACTAAAGGCTGAGTGTGAACGAATGTAGCCTTTGTTGTCTTCCTAGCCCTACCTCGCGCACATGCGGGGGAGGGGGATGTTCATTTTATGTGTGGCGGGGTAGCGACGAAAATGAATAAGGGCAGACAGTATGAATTACGTAAATGTGTATATGTGTATATGTCTGTGTGTGTATATGCATGTATACGTTGAGGTGCATAGGTATGTATATTTCCGTTTGTGGACGTGTATGTCTATACATGTGTGTGTGGGTTGGTTGGGCCATTCTTTCGGCGAAGTAAATATATATATATATATATATATATATATATATATATATATATATATATATAAATATATTTACTTTTTTTTGCTTTGTCGCTGTCTCCCGTGTTTGCGAGGTAGCGCAAGGAAACAGACGAAAGAAATGGCCCAACCCACCCCCATACACATGTATATACATACGTGTCCACACACGCAAATATACATACCTACACAGCTTTCCATGGTTTACCCCAGACGCTTCACATGCCCTGATTCAATCCACTGACAGCACGTCAACCCCGGTATACCACATCGATCCAATTCACTCTATTCCTTGCCCTCCTTTCACCCTCCTGCATGTTCAGGCCCCGATCACACAAAATCTTTTTCACTCCATCTTTCCACCTCCAATTTGGTCTCCCTCTTCTCCTCGTTCCCTCCACCTCCGACACATATATCCTCTTGGTCAATCTTTCCTCACTCATTCTCTCCATGTGCCCAAACCATTTCAAAACACTCTCTTCTGCTCTCTCAACCTCGCTCCTTTTATTTCCACACATCTCTCTTACCCTTACGTTACTTACTCGATCAAACAACCTCACACCACACATTGTCCTCAAACATCTCATTTCCAGCACATCCACTCTCCTGCGCACAACTCTATCCATAGCCCACGCCTCGCAACCATACAAAATTGTTGGAACCACTATTCCTTCAAACATACCCATTTTTGCTTTCCGAGATAATGTTCTCGACCTCCACACATTCTTCAAGGCTCCCAGGATTTTCGCCCCCTTCCCCACCCTATGATCCACTTCCGCTTCCATGGTTCCATCCGCTGCCAGATCCACTCCCAGATATCTAAAACACTTTACGTTTTCCAGTTTTTCTCCATTCAAACTTACCTCCCAATTGACTTGACCCTCAACCCTACTGTACCTAATAACCTTGCTCTTATTCACATTTACTCTTAACTTTCTTCTTTCACATACTTTACCAAACTCAGTCACCAGCTTCTGCAGTTTCTCACATGAATCAGCCACCAGCCCTGTATCATCAGCGAACAACAACTGACTCACTTCCCAAGCTCTCTCATCCCCAACAGACTTCATACTTGCCCCTCTTTCCAAAACTCTTGCATTCACCTCCCTAACAACCCCATCCATAAACAAATTAAACAACCATGGAGACATCACACACCCCTAACGCAAACCAACATTCACTGAGAACCAATCACTTTCCTCTCTTCTTATACGCACACATGTCCTGCATCCTCGATAAAAAGTTTTCACTGCTTCTAACAACTTGCTTCCCATACCATATATTCTTAGTATCTTCCACAGAGCATCTCTATCAACTCTATCATATGCCTTCTCCAGATCCATGTATGCTACATACAAATCCATTTGGTTTTCTAAATATTTCTCTTATACATCAAAGCAAACACGCGATCCACACATCCTCTACCACTTCTGAAACCACACTGCTCTTCCCCAATCTGATGCTCTGTACATGCCTTCACCCTCTCAATCAATACCCTCCCATATAATTTACCAGGAATGCTCAATAAACTTATGCCTCTGTAATTTGATTACTCACTTTTATCCCCTTTTCCTTTGTACAGTGGCACTATACAAGCATTCCGCCAATCCTCAGGCACGTCATCAGGGGTCATACATACATCAAATAACCTCACCAAGCAGCCAACAATACAGTCACCCGCTTTTTTAATAAATTCATTCAAACCCGCTGCCTTGCCGGCTTTCATCTTCCTCAAAGGTTTTACTGCTTCTCTGTTTACCAAATCATTCTCCCTAACCCTCTCATTTTGCACACCAACTCGACCAAAACACCCTAAATCTGCCACTCTATCATTAAACATATTCAACAAACCTTCAAAATAGTCACTTCATCTTCTCGCATCACCACTACTTGTTTTATATATATATATATATATATATATATATATATATATATATATATATATATATATATATATATATATATATATATATATATATATATATATATATATATATTGTGCTCTAATCCTGGGGATAAGGGAGAAAGTATACTTCCAACGCATTTCTCATTTCTCACGTGTCGTAGAAGGCGACTAAATGGGACTTGAGCGGGGTGCTAGAAACCCTCCCCTCCTTGTATCTTAACTTTTTAAAAGGGAAAACAGAAGAAGGAGTCAGGCGGGGAGTGCTCATCATTCTCGAAGGCTCAGATTCGGGTGTACAAATGTGTACGGATGAAACCAAGATGAGAAAAAAGAAGAGGTAGGTAATATGTTTGATGAAACGAACCTAGATGTTTTGGCTCTGAGTGAAACGAGGCTCAAAGGTAAAAGGGAAGAGTGGTTTGGGAATGTCTCGGGAGTAAAGTCAGGGGTTAGTGAGAGGACAAGAGCAAGGGAAGGAGTAGCACTACTCCTGAAACAGGATTGGTGGGAATATGTGATTGAGTGTAAGAAAGTAAACTCTAGGTTGATATGGGTAAAACTGAAAGTGGATGGAGAGAGATGGGTGATTATTGGTGCATATGCACCTGGGCATGAGAAGAATGATCATGAGAGGCAAGTGTTTTGGGAGCAGCTGAGTGAGTGTGTTAGTAGTTTTGATGCACGAGACCGGGTTATAGTGATGGTTGATTTTAATGCAAAGGTGAGGAATGTGGCAGTTGAGGGAATAATTGGTGTACATGGGGTGTTCAGTGTTGTAAATGGAAATGGTGAGGAGCTTGTAGATTTGTGTGCTGGAAATGAAATAGTGACTAGGAATATCTTGTTTAAAAAGAGAGATATACATAAGTATACCTATGTAAGTAGGAGAGATGAGCAGAGAGCGTTATTGGAATACGTGTTATTTGATGGGCGTGCGAAAGAGAGACTTTTAGATGTTAATGTATTGACAGGTGCAATTGGAGGGATGTCTGATAATTATCTTGTGGAGGCAAAGGTGAAGATTTTTAGAGGTTTTCAGAAAAGAAGAGAGAATGGCGGAGTGAAGAGAGTGGTTATAGTAAGTGAGCTTAGGAAGGAGACTTTTGTAAGTAAGTACTTGGAGAGACTTAATGCAGAATGGTAAAAGGTGAGAGCAAAGGACGTAAGGGGAGAGGGGGAGGAATGGGATGTATTTAGGGAAGCAGTGATGGCTTAGGCAAAAGATGCTTGTGACATGAGAAGCGTGGGAAATGGGCAGATTAAAAAGGTTAGTGAGTGGTGGGATGAAGAAGTAAGATTATTAGCGAAAGACAGGAGAAAGGCATTTGACCAAGTTTTGGAGGGAAATAGTGCAATTGACTGGGAAATGTATAAAAGAAAGATGCAGGAAGTCAAGAGAAAGATGCAAGAGGTGAAAAAGAGGGGAATTGAGAGTTGGGGTGAGAGAGTATCATCAAATTTTAGGGAAAATAAAAAGATGTTTTGGAAGGCGGTAAAGAAAGTGCGTGAGACAAGAGAATGGGGGCAAATGTTGAGGTGATAACAAGTAGTGGGGATGTGAGAAGGAGATGGAGTGAGTATTTTGAATGTTTGTTGAATGTGTTAGATGATTGAGTGCCATATATAGGGTGTTTTGGTCCAGGTGGTACGTAAAGTGAGAGGGTTAGGGAGAATGATTTGGTGAATAGAGAAGAGGTAGTAAAAGCTTTGCGGATGATGAAAGCTGGCAAGGCAGCGGCTTTGGATGGTATTGCAGTGGAAGTTATAAAAAAGAGGGTGACTGTGGTGTTGACTGGTCGGTACGGATATTTAATGTATGTATGACTCACGGTGAGGTGCCTGAGGATTGGCGGAATGCATGCATAATGCCATTGTAGAAAGGCAAAGGGGATAATGGTGAGTGCTGAAATTACAGAGGTACAAGTTTGTTGAGTATTCCTGGGAAATTGATTGAGAGGGTGAAGGCATGTACATAGCATCAGATTGGGGAAGGGCAGTGTGGTTTCAGAAGTGGTAGAGGATGTGTGGATCAGGTGTTTGCTTTGAAGAATGAATGTGAAAAATACTTAGAAACACGAATGGATTTGGATTTAGCATTAATGGATCTGGAGAAGGCATATGATAGAGTTGATAAAGATGATCTGTGGAAGGTATTAAGATTATATTGTGTAGGAGGCAAGTTGTTAGAAGCAGTGAAATGTTTTGTCGAGGATGTAAGGCATGGGCACGAATAGGAAGAGAGGAAAGTGATTGGTTCTCAGTGAATGTCGGTTTGGGGCAGAAGTGCGTGATGTCTCAATGGTTTTTTTATTTGTTTCTGGATTGGGGTTGTTAGAGTTTTGAGAGAGGGGCAAGTGTGCAGTCTGTTGTGGGTGAGAGAGCTTGGGAAGTGAGTCAGTTGTTGTTCGCTGATGATACAGCGCTTTTGGCTGATTCGGTTGAGAAACTGCAGAAGGTGATGACTGAGTTTGGTAAAGTGTGTGAAAGAAGAAAGCTGAGAGTAAATGTGAATAAGACCAAGGCAATTAGGTACAGTAGGGTTGAGTGAGAAGTCAATTGGAAGGTAAGTTTGAATGGAGAAAAACTGGAGGAAGTGAAGTGTTTTAGATATCTGGGAGTGGATTTGGCTGCGGATGGAATCATGGAAGCGGAAGTAAGTCACAGGGTGGGGGAGGGGGTGAAAGTTCTCAGGGCGTTGAAAAATGCGTGAAAGGCGAGAATATCATTTCGGAAAGCAAAAATTGGTACGTTTAAAGGAATTGTGGGTGTGTTCCTTCAAACATATCCATTTTTGCTTTCCGAGATAATGTTCTTGCCTTCCACACATTCTTCAACGCTCCCAGAACCTTTGCCCCCCGCCTACCCTGTGACTCACTGCTCTTCCATGGTTCCATCCGCTTCCAAATCCATTCCCAGATATCTATAACACTTCACTTCCTGCAGTTTTTCTCCATCCAAAGTTACCTCCCAGTTGAATTTTTTCTCAACCTTGCTTTACCTAATAATCTTGCTCTTACTCACATTTACTCTCAGTTTTCTTCTTTCACACACTTTATCAAACTCAGTCACCAGCTTCTGCAGTTTCTCACCTGAATCAGCCATCAGTGATGTATCGTCAGGGAACAAGAAATGACTCACTTCCCAAGCCCTCTCATCTACAACAGACTGCGTACTTGCCCCTCTCTTCAAAACTCTTGCATTCACCTCCTTAACAACCACATCCATAAACAAATATAATAACCATGGAGACATCACGCACCCCTGCCGTAAACCGACATTCACTTGGAACCAGTCGCTTTCCTCTCTTGCTTTTCGTACATATGCCTTACATCCTAGATAAAAACTTCTCACTGCATCTAGCAACCTGCTTCCCACACCATATACGCGTAATTCCTTCCACCGTGCATCTCAATCAACTCTATCATATGCCTTCTGCAGGTCCATAAATGCTACACACAAAGTATTTCTCTCATACATTCTTCAAAGCAAACACCTGATACACACATCCTGCACCACTTCTGAAACCACACTCTTCTTCTCCAGTCTAATGGTGTGTACATGCCCTCACCCTCTCAATTAAAACCCTCCCATATCATTTCACAGAAATAATCAACAAACTCATACTTCTGTAATTTGGACACTCACCTTTACCCCCTTTGCCTTTGTACAATGGCTATGCATGAATTCTGCCAATCCTGCGGCAGTTCACTATGAGCCATACATGCATTGAATATCGTCACAAACCGGACAAGAACACAGTCACCACCTTTTCATTTTATAAATTCCACTGCAGTGCCATCCAAACCTGCTTCCTTGCCAGCTTTCATCTTCCGCAAAGCTTTCACTACCTGTTCTTTGTTTACCAAACCATTCTCCCTGACCCTCTCACTTCGCACACCACCTCGACCAAAACACCCTATATCTGCCAATGTATCATCTAACACATTCAACAAATCTTCAAAATACTCACTCCATCTCCTTCTCACATCACCACTTGTTGATATTACTTCCCCATTAACCCCCTTCACAGATGTTACTATTTGTTCTATTGGCTTACGCACTTTATTTACCTCCTTCCAAAGCATCTTTTTATTCTCCCTAAAATCAAATGATATTCATCTCACTCCATCTCTCATTTGCCATCTTTTTAACCTCTTGCATCTTTCTCTTGACCTCCTGCCTCTTACTTTTATACATCTCCCAATCATTTGCACTATTTCACTGCAAAACTCGGACAAATGCCTCTCTCTTCTCTTTCGCTAATCATCTTACTTCTTCATGCCACCACTCACGACCCTTTTTGATCTGCCCACCTCCTACGCTTTTCATGCCACAAGCATCTTTTGCGCAAGCCATCATTGCTTCCCTAAATACATCCCATTCCTCCTCCACTCCCCTTATGTCCTTTGCTCTCACCTATTTCCGTTCTGCACTCAGTCTCTCCTGGTACTTCCTCACACAAGCGTCTTTCCCAAGTTCCCTTACTCTCACCACTCTCTTCGCCCCAACATTTTCTTTTCTGAAAACTTCTACAAATCTTCACCTTCGCCTCTATAAGATAATGATCAGACATCCCTCCAGTTGCACCTCTCAGCACATTAACATCGAAAACTCTTTATTTCACGCGCCTATCAATCAACACGTAATGAAATAACGCTGTCTGGCCATCTCTCCTACTTTCATAACTATATTTATGTATATCTCTCTTTTTAAACCATGTTTTCCCATATATGTATATATATATATATATATATATATATATATATATATATATATATATATATATATATATATATATATATATATATAGAGAGAGAGAGAGAGAGAGAGAGAGAGAGAGAGAGAGATAGAGAGAGAGAGAGAGAGAGAGAGAGATGCTGTGTGTGTGTGCTTAGAGATCAGGGTAAACCATGGAAAGGTCTGAGGGGCTAGATGTTGATAGGGAACTATGGTTTCGGTGCATTATACATGATAGCTTTAGAATGGATTTAAGCGAATGCTTTCTTCTTCTGGTCCTGGCGCTACCTCGCTAACGCAGGTCTCAGCTACCATATAAAATAGGGACATATGAAATATAGAACAATTGCGTGTTGGTAACGTAATAATAACTGTTTACCTGGACGCACAACAGTGTGATTCACTTGTGTAGCATAAATCCATTTACATCAGCATCCTTTTTATAACATTGAATTTTTTCAGAAATGAAGATGTATAATTATCTATTGGACAACGAGAGGGAAAATAACCTGTTATTACTTATGAAACAAGAGGCTGTCGTCTCTATTCTATATTGTCCTTGTATCATTACTTTCTTCACAACCCATGTTTACGTCAGGTTTGTCTTGGTTGACTGGACGCTGGAGCACATGAGGGCCCTCACGATGACAAAGAACGGAAAGAAAACTGAACATATCGTGGGAGCGGTAAAGGTAAGGTAAACATATCCCTTACAGTGAAGCAGGGGAAATGTCTAGGAGGTGTACAAGAGGAAGCTGCAAGAGGTCAAGAGTATGGTGTAGGGTTTGAAAAAGAGGGCAAATGAGGCTTTGGTTAGCAAGTATTAGTAAATTCAGTTAGAATAAGATGTTTCGGAAGGAAGTTAATAATATGCAAAAGATAAGAGAAGTGGGAGCATTGCTGAAGGGGGCAAGGGTGGGGGGTGGTAACAGGTAGTTATGATATGAGTAGATGGAATGAATATTTTGAAGGACGGTTGAATGTATTTGATGATATGATGTTAAATGTAGGGTGCTTGGGTAGGGGTGGTGTGCGAAGTGAGTCATGGAAATTGTTTTGATAAAGAGAGAAGATATGGTAAAAGTCTTACGTAACAGAAGATGTGGAGGACGGCTAGAGCGTATGGCACTGTTGTTGAATTTCTTAAGAAAGAGGGTAACTGCGCTGCTCATAGGTTGTTAAGGATATTCAACGTATGTATGGAATCGTGGTGAGGTGCCCGAGGATTCGTGGAATGCATGCATAGTGCCATTGTACAAAGGTAAAGGGGATAAAGGTGAGTGTTCAAATTACAGAGGTATAAGTTTGTTGAGTATTCCTGGGAAATCATATAGGAGGGTATTGATTGAGATGGTGAATGCATGAACAGATGCTTGTGGCATGAGAAGCGTGGGAGGTGGGCAGATTAGAAAGGGCAGTGAGTGGTGGGATGAATAAGTAAAATTATTAGTGAAGGAACAGAGGAATTTGGACTATTTTTGCATGGAACAGTGCAAAAGACTGGGAAATGTATAAAAGAAAGAGGCAGGAGGTCAAGAGAAAGGTGCAAGAGGTGAAAAGGAAGGCAAATGAGAGATTGAGTGCAGAATGGAAAAAGGTGAGAGCAAATGACGTAAGAGAAGTGGGTGAGGAACGGTATGTACTTGGGGAAGCAGTGATGGCTTTGCGCAAAAGATGCCTGTGGCATGTGAATGGTGAGAGGTGGGCAGATTGGAAAGGGTAGCGATTGGTGAAATGAAGAAGTAAGATTGTTAGTGAAGGAGAAGACAGAGTCATTTGGACGATTTTTGCAGGGAATAGTGCAAATGACTGGGAGATGTATAAAAGGAAGAGGCAGGAGGTCAAGAGAAAGGTGCAAGAGGTGAAAAGGAGGGCAAATAAGAGTTGGGGTGAAAGAGTATCGTTAAATTTTAGGGAGAATAAAAAGATGTTTTAAAAGGGGGTAATTAAGTTCGTAAGACAAGAGAACAAATGGTAATATCGTTGAAGGGGGCAAATGTGAAGGTAAAAACGAATAATGGTAAAGTGAGAAGGAGATAGAGTGTGTATTTTGAAGGTTTGTTGAATGTGTTTGATGATAGAGTGGCAGATATAGAGTGTTTTGGTCGAGGTGGTGTGCGAAGTGAGAAGGTGAGGGAGAATGGTTTGGTAAACAAAGAAGAGGTACTGAAAGCTTTGCGGAAGATGAAAGCCGTCAAGGAGGAGGGTTTGGATGGTATTACAGTTGAGAAATAAAAAAAGAGGGTGACTGTGTTGTTGACTGGTTGGTGAGGATATTCAATGCATGTATGGTTCATGGTAAAGTGCCTGAGGATTGGTGGAATGCATGCATAGTGCCATTGTACAAAGGCAAAGGGGATAAAGGTGAGTGTTCAAATTACAGAGGTATAAGTTCGTTGAGTATTCCTGGGAAATTATATGGGAGGGTATTGATTGAGGGGGTCAAGGCATGTACAGCGCATCAAATTGGGGAAGAGCAGTGTGGTTTCAGAATTGGTAGAGGATGGGTGGATCAGGCGTTTGCTCTGAAGAATGTATGTGAGAAATACTTAGAAAAACAAATGGGTTATAATGTAGCACTTACAGATTTGGAGAAGGCATATGATAGAGTTGAAAGAGTATACGGTGTGGGAGGCAAGTTGCTAGAAGCAGTGGAAAGTTTTTGTCGAGGATGCAAGACGTTTGTACGAGCAGGAAGAGAGGAAACTGATTGGTTCTCAGTGAATGTAGGTTTACGGCAGGGGTGGTGATGTCTCCATGGTTGTCTAATTTGTTTATGGATGTGGTTGTTAGGGAGATGAATGCAAAAATTTTGGAGAGAGGGGCAAGTATGCAGTCTGTTGTGGATGAGAGGGCTTGGGAAATGGGTCAGTTGTTGTTCGCTGATGATACAGCGCTGGTGGCTGATTCGGGTAAAAAACTGCAGAAGCTGGTGATGGAGTTTGGTAAAGTGTGTTAAAGAAGAAAGCTGAGAGTAGATGTGAATAAGAGCAAGGTTATTAGGTTTAGTAGGGTTGAGGGACAAGTCAATTGGGTGGTAAGTTTGAATGGAGAAAAACCGGAGGAAGTGAAGTCTTTAGTTTTCTGAGAGTGGATTTAGCAGCGGATGGAACCATGAAAGCGGAAGTGAGTCACAGGGTAGAGGGAGGGGGGCGAAAGTTCTTAGAGCGTTGAAAAATGTGTGGAAGACGAGAACAATATCTCGGAAAACAAAAGTGGGTATGTTTGAAGGAATAGTGGTTCCAACAATGTTATATAGTTGTGAGGCGTGGGCTATAGATAGGACTCTGCGGAGAAGGGTGGATGTGCTGGAAATCAGATGTTTGAGGACAGTATGTGGTGTGAGAGGTTTGATCGAGTTAGTAATGAAAGGGTAAGAGAGATATGTGGTAATAAAAAGAGTTTGGTTGAGAGAGCAGAAGAGGGTGTATTAAGATGGTTAGGTCACTTGGAGAGAATGAATGAGTAAAGATTGACCAAGGGGATATATGAGTCAGTGGTGGAGGGAACGAGAAGTGGGAGACTAAAGTGGAGGTGAAAGGATGAATTGAAAAAGATTTTGAGTGATCGTGGCCTGAACATGCAGGAGGGTGAAAGGCGTACAAGGAATAGAGTGAACTGGACCGATGTGGTATACCGTGGTCGACGTGCTGTCAATGGATTGAACCAGGGCATGTGAAGCGTCTGGGGTAAATCATGGAAAGTTTTGTGGGACCTAGATGTGGAAAGGTAGCTGTGGTTTCGGTGCATTATACATGACACCTAGAGACTGAGTGTGAACGAATGTGGCCTTTGTTGTCCTTTCTTTGCGCTACCTCGCGCGCGTGCAGTTTGAGGAAGTTGTCATTTTATGTATGGCGGGGTGGCAACGGGAATGAATAAAGGCAGGAAGAATGAATCATGTGCATGTGTATATATGTATATGTCTGTGTATGTATATATATGTATACATTAAGATGTATACGTCTGTATTTATGCGTGTGTGAACGTGTATGTATATAAATACATGTGTATGTGGGTGTGTTGTGCCATTTTTACCTGTTTCCTTGCGCTACCTCCACATACACATGTATATTTATACACGTACACACACGCACATATACATATCTATACATTTCAACATACACATATATATACATAACCAGATATATATATATATATATATATATATATATATATATATATATATATATATATATATATATATATATATATATATATATATATATATATATATATATATATATATATATATATATATATATATATATATATGAATATATATATATTTTCTTTCTTTTTTTTTCATACTATTTGCCATTTCCCACGTTAGCGAGGTAGCGTTAAGAACAGAGAACTGGGCCTTATATATATCTATTTTATTTTCTATTTTGCTTTGTCGCTGTCTACCGCGTTTGCGAGGTAGTGCAAGGAAAGAGACGAAAGAAACCCCCATACACATGTATATACATACACGTCCACACACGCAAATATACATACCTATACATCTCAATGTACACATATATATACACACACAGACACATACATATATACCCATGCACACAATTCACACTGACTGCCTTTATTCATTCCCATCGCCACCTCGCCACACATGGAATACCATCCCCCTCCCCCCTCATATGTGCGAGGTAGCGCTAGGAAAAGACAACAAATGCCTCATTCGTTCACACTCAGACTCTAGATGTCATGCAATAATGCCCGAAACCACAGCTCCCTTTCCTCATCCAGGCTCCACACAACTTTCCATGGTTTACCCCAGACGCTTCACATGCCCTGATTCAATCCACTGACAGCACGTCAACCCTTGTATACCACATCGATCCAATTCACTCTATTCCTTGCCCGCCTTTCACCCTCCTGCATGTTCAGGCCCCGATCACTCAAAATCTTTTTCACTCCATCTTTCCACCTCTAATTTGGTCTCCCACTTCTCCTCGTTCCCTCCACCTCCGACACATATATCCTCTTGGTCAATCTTTCCTCACTCATTCTCTCCATGTGCCCAAACCATTTCAAAACACCCTCTTCTGCTCTCTCAACCACGCTCTCTTTATTTCCACACATCTCTCTTGTATTAACTTTCTAAAATGGGAAACAGAAGAAGGAGTCACGCGGGGAGTGCTCATCCTCCTCGAAGGCTCAGAGTGGGGTGCCTAAATGTGTGTGGATGTAACCAAGATGTGAAAAAAGGAGAGATAGGTAGTATGTTTGAGGAAAGGAACCTGGATGTTTTGGCTCTGAGTGAAACGAAGCTCAAGGGTAAAGGGGAAGAGTGGTTTGGGAATGTCTGGGGAGTAAAGTCAGGGGTTAGTGAGAGGACAAGAGCAAGGGAAGGAGTAGCAATACTCCTGAAACAGGAGTTGTGGAAGTATGTTATAGAATGTAAGAAAGTAAATTCTCGATTAATATGGGTAAAACTGAAAGTTGATGGAGAGAGGTGGGTGATTATTGGTGCATATGCACCTGGGCATGAGAAGAAAGATCATGAGAGGCAAGTGTTTTGGGAGCAGCTGAATGAGTGTGTTAGTGGTTTTGATGCACGAGACCGGGTTATAGTGATGGGTGATTTGAATGCAAAGGTGAGTAATGTGGCAGTTGAGGGAATAATTGGTATACATGGGGTGTTCAGTGTTGTAAAAGGAAATGGTGAAGAGCTTGTAGATTTATGTGCTGAAAAAGGACTGATGATTGGGAATACCTGGTTTAAAAAGCGAGATATACATAAGTATACTTATGTAAGTAGGAGAGATGGCCAGAGAGCGTTATTGGATTACGTGTTAATTGACAGGCGTGCGAAAGAGAGACTTTTGGATGTTAATGTGCTGAGAGGTGCAACTGGAGGGATGTCTGATCATTTTCTTGTGGAGGCTAAGGTGAAGATTTGTATGGGTTTTCAGAAAAGAAGAGTGAATGTTGGGGTGAAGAGGGTGGTGAGAGTAAGTGAGCCTGGGAAGGAGACCTGTGTGAGGAAGTACCAGGAGAGACTGAGTACAGAATGGAAAAAGGTAAGAACAATGGAAGTAAGGGGAGTGGGGGAGGAATGGGATGTATTTAGGGAATCAGTGATGGATTGCGCAAAAGATGCTTGTGGCATGAGAAGAGTGGGAGGTGGGTTGATTAGAAAGGGTAGTGAGTGGTGGGATGAAGAAGTAAGAGTATTAGTGAAAGAGAAGAGAGAGGCATTTGGACGATTTTTGCAGGGAAAAAATGCAATTGAGTGGGAGATGTATAAAAGAAAGAGACAGGAGGTCAAGAGAAAGGTGCAAGAGGTGAAAAAAAGGGCAGATGAGAGTTGGGGTGAGAGGGTATCATTAAACCATAGGGAGAATAAAAAGATGTTCTGGAAGGAGGTAAATAAAATGCGTAAGACAAGGGAGCAAATGGGAACTTCAGTGAAGGGCGCAAATGGGGAGGTGATAACAAGTAGTGGTGATGTGAGAAGGAGATGGAGTGAGTATTTTGAAGGTTTGTTGAATGTGTTTGATGATAGAGTGGCAGATATAGGGTGTTTTGTTCGAGGTGGTGTGCAAAGTGAGAGGGTTAGGGAAAATGATTTGGTAAACAGAGAAGAGGTAGTGAAAGCTTTGCGGAAGATGAAAGCCGGCAAGGCAGCAGGTTTGGATGGTATTGCAGTGGAATTTATCAAAAAAGGGGGTGACTGTATTGTTGACTGGTTGGTAAGGTTATTTAATGTATGTATGACTCATGGTGAGGTGCCTGAGGATTGGCGGAATGCGTGCATAGTGCCATTGTACAAAGGCAAAGGGGATAAGAGTGAGTGCTCAAATTACAGAGCTATAAATTTGTTGAGTATTCCTGGTAAATTATATGGGAGGGTATTGATTGAGCGGGTGAAGGCATGTACAGAGCATCAGATTGGGGAAGAGCAGTGTGGTTTCAGAAGTGGTAGAGGATGTGTGGATCAGGTGTTTGCTTTGAAGAATGTATGTGAGAAATATTTAGAAAAGCAAATGGATTTGTATGTAGCTTTTATGGATCTGGAGAAGGCATATGATAGAGTTGATAGAGATGCTCTGTGGAAGGTATTAAGAATATATGGTGTGGGAGGAAAGTTGTTAGAAGCAGTGAAAAGTTTTTATCGAGGATGTAAGGCATGTGCACGTGTAGGAAGAGAGGAAAGTGATTGGTTCTCAGTGAATGTAGGTTTGCGGCAGGGGTGTGTGATGTCTCCATGGTTGTTTAATTTGTTTATGGATGGGGTTGTTAGGGAGGTAAATGCAACAGTTTTGGAAAGAGGGGCAAGTATGAAGTCTGTTGAGGATGAGAGAGCTTGGGAAGTGAGTCAGTTGTTGTTCGCTGATGATACAGCGCTGGTGGCTGATTCATGTGAGAAACTGCAGAAGCTGGTGACTGAGTTTGGTAAAGTGTGTGAAAGAAGAAAGTTAAGAGTAAATGTGAATAAGAGCAAGGTTATTAGGTACAGTAGGGTTGAGGGTCAAGTCAATTGGGAGGTGAGTTTGAATGGAGAAAAACTGGAGGAAGTGAAGTGTTTTAGATATCTGGGAGTGGATCTGGCAGCGGATGGAACCATGGAAGCGGAAGTGGATCATAGGGTGGGGGAGGGGGCGAAAATTCTGAGGGCCTTGAAGAATGTGTGGAAGTCGAGAACATTATCTCGGAAAGCAAAAATGGGTATGTTTGAAGGAATAGTGGTTCCAACAATGTTGTATGGTTGCGAGACGTGGGCTATGGATAGAGTTGTGCGCAGGAGGATGGATGTGCTGGAAATGGGATGTTTGAGGACAATGTGTGGTGTGAGGTGGTTTGATCGAGTGAGTAACGTAAGGGTAAGAGAGATGTGTGGAAATAAAAAGAGCGTGGTTGAGAAAGCAGAAGAGGGTATTTTGAAGTGGTTTGGGCACATGGAGAGAATGAGTGAGGAAAGATTGACCAAGAGGATATATGTGTCGGAGGTGGAGGGAACGAGGAGAAGAGGGAGACCGAATTGGAGGTGGAAAGATGGAGTGAAAAAGATTTTGTGTGATCGGGGCCTGAACATGCAGGAGGGTGAAAGGAGTGCAAGGAATAGAGTGAATTGGAGCGATGTGGTATACCGGGTTGACGTGCTGTCAGTGGATTGAATCAAGGCATGTGAAACGTCTGGGGTAAACCATGGAAAGTTGTGTAGGTATGTATATTTGCGTGTGTGGACGTATGTATATGCATGTGTATGGGGGGGTTTGGGCCATTTCTTTCGTCTGTTTCCTTGCGCTACCTCGCAAACGCGGGAAACAGCGACAAAGTATAATAAAAATTAGAAATAATCTCTCTTACCCTTACATTACTTACTCGATCAAACCACCTCACACCACACATTGTCCTCAAACATCTCATTTCCAGCACATCCACCCTCCGGCGCACAACTCCATCCATAGCCCACGCCTCGCAACCATACAACATTGTTGGAACCATCCATTCCTTCAAACATAGCCATTTTTGCTTTCCGAGATAATGTTCTCGACTTCCACACATTCTTCAAGGCTCCCAGGATTTTTGCCCCCTCCCCCACCCTATGATTCACTTCCGCTTCCATGGTTCCATCCGCTGCCAGATCCACTCCCAGATATCTAAAACACTTTACTTCCTCCAGTTTTTCTCCATTCAAACTTACCTCCCAATTGACTTGACCCTCAACCCTACTGTACCCAATGACCTTGCTCTTATTTACATTTACTCTTAACTTTCTTCTTTCACGCACTTTACCAAACTCAGTCACCAGCTTCTGCAGTTTCTCACATGAATCAGCTACCAGCGCTGTATCATCAGCGAACAACAACTGACTCACTTCCCAAGCTCTCTCATCCCTAACAGACTTCATACTTGCCCCTCTTTCCAAAACTCTTGCATTCACCTCCCTAACAACCCCATCCATAAACAAATTAAACAACCATGGAGACATCACACACCCCTGCCGCAAACCTACATTCACTGAGAACCAATCACTTTCCTCTCTTCCTACACATACACATGCCTTACATCCTCGATAAAAACTTTTCACTGCTTCTAACAACTTGCCTCCCACACCATATATTCTTAATACCTTCAACGGGGCATCTCTATCAACTCTATCATATGCTTTCTCCAGATCCATAAATGCTACATACAAATCCATTTGCTTTTCTAAGTATTTCTGACATACATTCTTCAAAGCAAACACCTGATCCACACATCCTCTACCACTTCTGAAACCACACTGCTCTTCCCCAATCTGATGCTCTGTACATGCCTTCAACCTCTCAATCAATACCCTCCCATATAATTTACCAGGAATACT
>NC_092290.1:15370080-15487580 GCF_036320965.1 Panulirus ornatus | reverse complement strand
GGTCAGGGAGTGAGGCACATCAACACCTGGCGCCGCCACAGGTTCATCCACCAACTAGATCTCTTCCCTGACAAACTGTCTGACCTTCAGGGAGCCGTTCTCAGGGTAGGTTGACATTCATGTTAATACTGACCTCCAGAAAGCAATATTCAAAGTAATGTAGTTAAGCTAGTGTTATAGATGACCTCAGGGGCGCCATGTCCAAGGTACGTTGACAATGTTGATATTCATCAGGAGGACACATGGCAATACGATACAATACTAAGCCGTGGACGCTTCCATTTCGCAATTGATGCGAAAACGTAACTTCAAGTGTCCTGTAGAGGTTGAAAAGCACATTAGTTTCGTGGAATTCTCAGCAATAATGTAGCGTTTTTGGTATGAATGCATGTGTTCCTCTATCAGTTTCTCTCATGAAATGAAAAAAAGAGGAACCACCTCACCTGCATTGTATATTGTATCCATGATATCAGACCATTAGATAGCGTTTGAATACCTTTTGAGAACATGTGAACATCTTTATGTTTGAGGACATACGAAGACGTGAAGTCTGTTGTCTCATCTTCAGGTCTCCACGTTCATGTTTAAGCCGTGTATCTTTTATCGCCGGGCACCGGACGGGTCGATTGTGTCTCGCTACGGCGTGGACATCGAGGTCACCAAGGCGGTCGCTTATCTTCTCAACTTCACCGCCAAGTTTGAAGAACCGCCTGACAGTAACGTACTAAAGTTCCAGTCAATGAAACGAATCTAACGTAAACTTGCATGATATAACGTGTTTCTCGTAATCCATTTCTCTTAAGTGTGTTGTGTATATTTATTCATTAGTACACTATATACCTGTATCTCACACACTGATGATAATGACAACACGCTAACATATAAAAGGTTAACATTACCACAAGTTTCCTCAGAGAAACACAGACCCTGAGCAGCAAGTGATGATGGCACTTTCACAGGCTCCTCCTCTCACCAGTCTTTGCCCTGCCATCTGGATCAGGTGAAGATCCACTTACGAACTCTTTCGATCTTTGTCTCGCCGACGAGATTCTGTCACCCATTATGCCCACTTTTCCTCGATACAGCGCACAGTGCAAAGTAGAAACATGATAATGTGATTAGACTCAGTGCCATCGGCATCATTTTCCGTCGGGTAACCAGAGCAAGAATTACATGCGTCGTTGGTGAAGTAGCGATCCAAAAGAGACCTAAACAACTTCCATTCATCATCCCACTGGGTTGTGGAAAGCCACCCATGCTGGACAAGGTTACTTTCGTAACCTTCTCATCGAACATACCTTCGTCAAATCAAATTTCAAGAACGTTTTCAACTTTGAAAAAAGAGACGCCGTCATTAGAGATATCCATCCGCACTTTCCTTCCTCATGTGATGGAGCGCATGATCAGCTTTGTCTTACTGTGAGCCTGGGAAGGATATGACTGCTGGGGGTCCAGCTTGCCCCTCTTCTATTTTGCTTAACCTTCAGAGTAATGAAAGACAACCTCATCTAGTGTGAGAAACATCTTGTTCTTGAATCATATCATCTTGGCAGAGTCCTTGTCTTATAATCTAACTCACATGCAGGAGCTGTGGGAGTCGTAATATCAACGTCTCTTTATGTGAAAAAGTTCAAGACTTAGAAAGGAACGAAGACAATATCAACACCGTGAAAGTCCACGACGCTTCTCCTTCTTTGCTAGTGTTTAATGTCTTCGAGATTATCCTACCTATTGTGGGCTTCACCATCTTCCAGCAGCCAAGGTCTGAGAAAATATAACAGAACACTGAAGTTATAGTTAGAGAAGACCTTGAACCTGCACACAGATGACTCCTGGTTGACACAGTCAACCCTCCATCTTACACTAGGTGGTAGTGGTATCCACAATGCCTATCATATTATCTTCATTACAACCTGTTAAGAAGCCCGGAGGTGTATCGTCATCACATTCCTGGAAGTTGAGCAGGCAGCTGCTGCGTGATGTTTTTGATGATAAATTGGCAGATGTAGGGTGTTTTGGTCGGGGTGGTTTGCGAAGTAAGAGTGTCAGAAGAATGGTTCGGCGAAGAGAGAAGAGGTAGTGAAAGCCTGCAGGAGATGAAATCGGGAAAGGCGGCGGGTTTCGATGGAACTGCCGTTGAGTTTATCAAAAAAAGCGGTGACAGTTGTTGATTGGCTAATAAGGATATTCATTGTATGCATGGATCACGGAGATATGCATGAGGATTGGCGAAATGCATGTACAAAGTCAAAGAGGAGAAAGGTGAGTTTCCAAACTACAGAGGCATAAGTTGTTGAGTTTCCTGGAGAATTGTATGGGAGGGTATTGACTAAGAGGGTGAACGCATGGACAGAGCATCAAATGTGGGAGGAGCAGTGTTGTTTCAGAAGTGGTTAAGGACGTGTGGATCAAGTGTTTGCCCTGAAGAATGTATGAGAGAAATAATTAGAAAAGCAAATGGATTTGTATGTAGCATTTATGGATCTGGAGAAGGCATACGATATGGCTGACAGAATGCTCTGTGGAAGGTCTTAAAAGTATATGGTGTGGAAGGTAAGCTCCTAGAAGTAGTGAGAAGTTTTTATCAAGGATGTAATGCATGTGTACGAGTAGAAAGAGAGGAGAGTGGTTGGTTCCCAATGAGGGTCAGTTGTTTAATTTGTTTATGGATAGGATGGTTATGGAGGTAAATGCAAGAGTTTTGGAGAGAGCGAGTATGCAGCTGTTGGGGATGAGAGGGTCCGGGAAGTGAGTTAGTTGTTTGCCGATGATACAGCATTAGTGGCTGATTCGAGTGAAAAAATGCAGAAGTTGGTGACTGATATTGAAAAAGAGTGTGAAAGGAATAAGTTGAGAGTAAATGTGAATAAGAGCAAGGTTATTAGGTTCAGCAGGGATGAGGGACTTAATTGGGATGTAAGTTCAAATATAGAAAATTAGATGAATTTAAGTGGTTTAGATATCTGGGAGTGGACCTAGCAACGAATGGAACCATGTAAGTTGAAGTGAATCATAGGTCAGGGGAAGGAACGAAAGATATGGGAGCAATGAGAAATGTTTGAAAAGAGAGAATGTAAACTGGGTTAAATGGGTATATTTGAAGGAATAGTAATTCTAACAATGTTATATGCTTGCGAGGCATGGGCTATAGATACGACTGTTCGGAGGAGGGTGGACATGTTGGAAGTTAAATGTTTGAGGACAATATGTGGTGTGAGGTGGTTTGAACGAGTAAGTAATGAAAGGGTAAGAGAGATGTATGGTCATAAAAAGAGTGTGGTTGAGAGAGAAGAGGGTGTGTTGAAATGGTTTGGACATTTGGAGAGAATGAATGCGGACAGATTGACAAAGAGGATATATGTGTGTCAGAGGTGGAAGAAACAAGGAGAAGCGGGAGACCAAATTGTAGGTGGAAGGATGAAGTGAAAAAGATTTTGAGAGATCGGAGGCTGAACATAGAGGAGGGTGAGAGGCGTGCAAGAAATGGATTGAATCAAGGCATGTGAAGCTTCTGGAATAAACCATGGAAAGGTCTGTGGGGCCTGGATGTGGATAGGGAGCTGTGGTTTCGGTACGTTACACATGACAGCTAGAGATTGTGAACGAATGTGGCTTCTATATCTGTTTTCCTGGCGCTACCTTGCTGAACTGGGGGTTTGGCGATGCTGTTTCCCGTGGGGCGGGGTAGTTCCATGAATGGATGAAGGCAAGTAAGTTTGAATATATATATATATATATATATATATATATATATATATATATATATATATATATATATATTCGAATAAAGTGCATATGAACGCTCACCTTCATAGAACATATAAACCTCCAACAGCCAGGATCGAACCCGGGACCCCTGTGTCACAGGCGGTAATGCTACCGCTAAGCTATGAGCCTGGCCTAGCCTAGCCTAGCGGTAGCATTTCCGCCTGTGACACAGTGGTCCCGGGTTCGATCCTGGATGTTGGAGGTTTGTATGATATAATAAATATATATATATATATATATATATATATATATATATATATATATATATATATATATACACACGACAATTCCAGCTTATTATACCTTATTTCAGGAAAGACCTGGGGCTCTAAGCTGGAGAATGGCTCGTGGTATGGAATGATGGGACAACTCGAGAGAAACGAAGTGGATATTGGAGTTGCCAACTTGTATGTGTCTGGCTTTCGGTCGGATATTTTGGACTTCACTGCTCCGTACACATCTGAGGTATTGTGATGTATAGAGTTCACGTTTGTTAAATCATAATTTAGCGTACTGAGAAGTCGTTCATCATTCATTGAAATAGCATATATATATATATATATATATATATATATATATATATATATATATATATATATATATATATATATATATATATATATATATATATATATATATATATATATATATATATATATATATATATATATATATATATATATATATATATATATATATATATATATATATATATATATATATATATATATATATGCGAGGTAGCGCAAGGAAACAAACGAAAGAAATGGCCCAACCCACCCCCATACACATGTATATACATACGTCCACACATGCAAATATACATACCTACACAGCTTTCCATGGTTTACCCCAGACGCTTCACATGCCCTGATTCAATCCACTGACAGCACGTCAACCCCGGTATACCACATCGATCAAATTCACTCTATTCCTTGCCCTCCTTTCACCCTCCTGCATGTTCAGGCCCCGATCACACAAAATCTTTTTCACTCCATCTTTCCACCTCCATTTTGGTCTCCCACTTCTCGTTCCCTCCACCTCCGACACATATATCCTCTTGGTCAATCTTTCCTCACTCATTCTCTCCATGTGCCCAAACCATTTCAAAACACCCTCTTCTGCTCTCTCAACCACGCTGTTTTTATTTCCACATATCTTTTTATTACCAACCATCTCTCTTACCCTTTCATTACTTACTCGATCAAACCACCTCCCGCAAGATATTGTCCTCAAACATCTCATTTCTAGCACATCCACCCTCATCCGCTCAACTCTATCTATAGCCGCGTCTCGCAACCATATAACATTGCTGGAACCACTATTCCTTCAAACATACACATTTTTGCTTTCTTAGATAACGTTCTCGCTTTCCACACATTTTTCAACGCTCCCAGGACTTTCACACCCTCCCCTACCCTATGATTCGCTTCGTCTTCCATGGTTTCATCCGCTGCCAAATCCACTCCCAGATATCTAAAACACTACACTTCCTCCAGTTTCTCTCCATTCAAACTTACTTCCCAATTCACTTGTCCCTCAACCCTACTGTACTTAATAACCTTGCACTTATTCACATTTATTCTCAGCTTTCTTCTTTCACACACTCTACCAAACTCAGTCACCAGCTTCTTCATTTTCTCACACGAATCAGCCACCAGCGCTGTATTATCAGCGAACAACTGACTCAATTCTCAAGCTCTCTCATCCACAACAGATGCATACTTGCCACTCTTTCAACAACTCTTGCATTCACCTCCCTAACAACCCCATCCATAAACAAATTAAACAACCATGGAGACATCACACACCTCTGCCGTAAACCAGCATTCACTGAGAACCAATTACTTTCCTCTCTTCCTACTCGTACACATGCTTTACATCTTTGATAAAAACTTTCTCTGATTCTAACAACTTGCCTCCCACACCATATACTCTTAATACCTTCCACAGAGCATCTCTATCATCTCTATTATGTGCCTTCTCCAGATCCATAAATGCTACATACATTCTTCAAAGCAAACACCTGATCCACACATCCTTTATCACTTCTGAAACCACACTGCTCTTCCCCAATCTGATGCTCTGTACATGCCTTCACCCTCTCAATCAATACCCTCCCATATAATTTCCCAGGAATACTCAACAGACTTATACCTCTGTAATTTAAGCACTCTTATCCCCTTTACCTTTGTGCAATGGCACTATGCATGCATTCCGCCAATCCTCAGGCACCTCATCATGAGTCATGCGTACATTGAATAACTTTACCAATCAGTCAACAATACAGTCACCCCCTTTTAAATAAATTCCACTGCAATACCATCCAAACGGCGTGCCTTGCCGGCTTTCATCATCCGCAAAGCTTTTATTACCTTTTCTCTGTTTACCAGATCATTCTCTGTAACCTTCTCACTTTGCACACCACCTCGACCAAAACACCCTATATCTGCCACTCTCTCATCAAACACATTCAAAAAACTTTCAAAATGCTCACTCCATATCTCACATCACCACTACTTGTTATCACCTCCCCATTTGCCCCCGTCACTGATGTTCCCATTTGTTCCTTTGTCTTACGCACTTTATTTACCTTATTTCAAAACATTTTTTTATTCCCCGTAAAATTGGTGTACGTGGGATGTTCAGTGTTGTAAATGGAAATGGTGAAGAGCTTGTGAATATATGTGCTGGAAAATGATTGGTGATTGGGAATACCTGGTTTGAAAAGAGAGATATACATAAGTATATGTATGTAAGTAGGATTGATGGGCTGAGAGCATTATTAGAGTACATGTTAATTGATAGGCGTATAAAAGAGAGACTTTTGGATGTTGGTGTGCTGAGAGGGGCAGGTTGAAGGATGTCTGTTGTGGAGGCGAAGGTTAAGATTTGAAGAGGTTTTCAAAAAAGAAGAGAGATCGTAAGGGCTGAAGAGAGTGGTGAGCGTAAGCGAAATTGGAATGGAGACTTCTGTGAGGAAGTATCAGGATATACTGAGTATAGAATGGCAAAAGGTGAGAGGAAATGAAGTGTGGAAAGTGGCTGAGAAATGGGATGTATTCATGGAAGCAGTGATGGCTTGCCCAAAAGATGCATGTTGCATGAGAAAGATGGGAGGTAGGCAGATTAGAAATGGAACGAGTGGTGGGATGAAGAAGTAAAGTTACTGAAAGAAATAAGAGAAGCGTTTGGACGATACTTGCAGGGAATTAATGCAGATGACTGGGAGATGTGTGAGAGAAAGCAGCGGGAGGTCACGAGAAAGGTGGAACTGTTGAAAAAGAGGGCAAATGAGAATAGGGGTGAGAGAGCATTATTATGTTTCAGGCGGAATAAAAAGTTGTTCTAGAATGAGGTAAATGATATGCGTAAGACAAGAGAATAATGGAAACATCGGTGAAGGGAAGTAGTAACAGGTAGTGATGAAGTGAGAAGGAGATGAAATGCGTTTTGAAGGTTTGTTGAATGTGTTTGATGATAGAGTGGCAGATATAGGGTGTTTTGGTCGGGGTGGTGTGCGAAGTGAGAGGTCAGGGAGAATGGTTTGGTTAAGAGAGACAAAGTAGTGAAAACTATGCGGAAGATGAAAGCCGGCAAGCGGTAGGTTTGGATGATATTGATTTATCAAAAAATGGGGTGACTGTGTTGTTGATTGGTTGGTAAGGATATTCAGTGTATATATGGAGAATGGTGATGGACTGAGGATTGGCGGAATGCGTGCATAGTGCCATTGTACAAAATCAAAGGGGATGAAGGTGAGTGTTCAAACCACAGAGGCATAAGTTTGTTGAGTATTCCTGAGAAATCATATAGGAGGGTATTGATTGAGAGGATGAAGGTATGTACAGAGCATCAGACTGGGGAAGAGCAGTGTGGTTTCAGAAGTGGCAGAGGATGTGTGGATCTTTGTAGAATGTTTGTGAGAAATATTTAGAAAAAAGATAGATTTGTATTTAGCATTTAGGATCTGGAGAAGGAATATGATAGGGTTGACAGAAATGCTTTGTGGAAGGTTTTGAAAGTATATGACGTAGGAGGTAAGTTTTTAGAAGCAATGAAAAGTTTTTACCGAGGATGTAAGGCACGTGTGCGAGTAAGATGGGAGGAGAGTGACTGTTTCCCAGTGAATGTCGGTCTGTGGCACGGGTGTGTGATGTTCCCATAATATGTTTATGGATGGAGTGGTTAGGGAGGTAAATGTAAGAGTTTTGAAAAGATGGGCGAGTGTGGAGTCTATTGGAGTTGAGAGGGCTTGGGAAGTGAGTCAGTTGCTGTTCGCCGATGATAAAGCTCTAGTGGTTGATTCGAGTGAGAAACTGCAGAAGCTGGTGCCTGAGTTTGGTAAAGTGTGTGAAAGAAGAAAGTTGAGAGTAATGTGAGTAAGAGCAAGGTTTTTAGGGTCTGTAGGGTTGAGGGACAAGTTGATTGAGTTGTAAATTTAGACGGAGAAAATGTAGAAGTGAAGTGTTTTATATATCTGGGAGTGGACTTAGCAGCGGATGGAACCATGGAAGCAGAAGTAAGTCACAGAGTGGGGGAGGGGTCGAAGGTTCTGGGAGAAATGAAGAATATGCGGAAGGAGAGAACGTTATCTCGGAGAGCAAAAATGGGTATGTTTGAAGGAATAGTGGTTCCAACAATGTTTTATTGTTGCGAGACGTGGGCTGTAGATAGGGTTGTACGGAGTGGGGTGGATACGTTGGAAATGAGATGTTTGAGGACAATCTGTGGTGAGAGGTTGTTTGATCGAGTAAGTAATGAAAGTGTAAGAGAGATGAGTGAAAATAAAAAGTGTGGTTGAGAGAACAGAAGAGTGTGTTTTGAAATGGTTTGGACATATGGAGAGAATGAGTGACGAAAGATTGACGAAGATGATGTATGTGTCAGAAGTCGAGGGAAGGAGAAGCGGGAGACCGAATTAAAGGTCGAAGGATGGGGTGAAAAAAATTATGGGTGATCGGGGCCTGAACATACAGAAGGGTGAGTGGCTTCCAAGTAATAGAATGAATTGGAACGGTGTGGTATACCGAGATCGACGCGCTGTCATTGGATTGAACCAGGGCATGTGAAGCGTCTGGAGTAAACCATGGAAAGGTCTGTGAGGCCTGGATGTGGAAAGGGAGCTGTGGTTTCGGTGCATTACACATGACAGCTATAGACTGAGTGTGAACGAATTTGGCCTTTTTTGGTAAACATAGAGGTCTTCAAGATTTAGTTACAAACTGATTAGTGTCAGCAAGTGGATAGTGATGATGCAAAAGTCATGAGCTACAGAGAAAGTAGGATGACTATTGAAGAGATGATGTGGCCGGATGCATGGTAAGGATACATGAGAGGAAGATAGATAAGGAAGTGAATACAGTTACGATGAAGGGAAGAGGAGTAAAGGGAAAGGATAGTATGAGGTAGTAGCATGGAGCTGGAAAATGGTATAAGTAGAGTTACCAGAAAGTACTGTAAAAAGGTGTGCAAAAAGAATTGTAAATTATGAACTCAATACATATGATACATCATGTGTCCATATCACTGCTACGTACATTTTCCTATAAAATACTAGAAATGTATTTTTCTCTTGCCTCTTTTTCAACCCGTCTATTTAGACTTGATCAACAAGCTCATGCCTTGAAATTCATTCGTTCCTCAATATTCATATGCAGTGCATCATTGTCTGTAAGACAAACAAGTCATGTCCATGTGTGAGGTAGCCCTGGGTACACGCATCCGTCAGCACTATATCTCAAACACAGATGACGTGCTTCCTGGCCCGCACGGAACCTCCACTGCCCCGCTGGCAGGCCCTCGCCTTCCCCTTCCACATACGGATGTGGCTGGCCATCCTCGGTGGCCTCATTGCGTCAGGTCCAATGCTCTTCTTCGTGGCCTGGTGCAGCGGCCGATGGTGAGTCAGTACTAGTCATCTTGTAAATTTTCTCACAAAATCTTGTTAGGTTATGAATATATTTTTCTTTCATAGGTATCTAGCGTCAGCTTTTCTACAATCGTCCTGTAGATTTTCTTTTTCATTGCATTTCTGCTATCCTCTCATGTTTCATCATGAGTAAACTTCACATTACCAACCACGTCCATAGATTCATCCTTAATGTCTTTTCTCTCGTCAGTCATGTATGTTGATTACAGTCACACTCGCTCGGAACTATAGTTTCCACTTTATCAATTGCAATTCCATTTGACATCTTGTAGGGGAATGCATAATCATTAGAACCATCAGCTATGATAGCTGATGTTACGGAAAATAAATTACATGGAAAAGGGAATGAATAAGTCGCTGGGGCTTCAATGTAAAAAGTGTTTTGAAGAACAAAACACTTGTAGAATGAATGAACTACATATTGTGGTATCAATACTCATGCAGGTTACGTGCCAAGGTGTGAATATAGCTGGCAAGGAAGAGCAAGTTGCCTTTTAACAGGTAGAATAGAGAGTATAATGTAGACTCCTTCATTCTAATTTTGTAACTAAAAATGTAGTAAATATCAAGTTATCGAAGTGCCCCCGATTTTTGGTTTCAATTTACACTTAGCAGCGTGTCACACAGAGTCGAAAAATGGCGGAATGACAAGATTTACTAACATAATCCAGCCGAAGAAAATAGATGAATTATGGCAACTGTGTATGGGGGTTAGTCATCTTGCGCATGACAACTTTCTATGGCTGTCTACAGATAGCACTGTATGGGTGTCGAATGTATGTGTTTGTTGCTATATAAAACCAGCGATTTTTCCCTTGGATTTTTTTCTGCATATGCTGAGTTAAAGGTTTTCTTCAAAGTCCACACAAGCGAATGTTCATTGAGATTTTGGAGAATTTGTTTCTTCCGCTACGATAAGAGTTTCCCATATTCGTTCACCGTTCTTTTCCAAATCGTTCGTGCAGATCTTACATTTCTGTGTACATTGCGGGACTTATATATTGGATCTTCTTACAACTATACTCTAGGCAGACTGAAAACTTTGCTGATATGTTGTTGATTCCCTAAAGGGACATTGGATAACTTTATAAGTAAAGAAAAGTCTGTAACGTATACAGATATGTTTCTATCTTCCAGGTGAGCCTGTCGATGTTTTGGGGGGTTTGATTATATTATTTTGTTCTACGAATTTTCTCTACTGAGTGGATGGCAATGCCTTTTGTCAAATCAAAGACTCAAATTTCAGGCGCCCTTCCTCGCTTAATGTGGAGTAATATTAGAAAAGTCAACAAATCATCCAAGAAAGATCTTGTAACAATACAAATTCAAGCTAAAACATACGCTAATCATTACCAATCATAAACCCTAATCTCTCATATGTATACAACCTAATCATTACCAATCATCACCCTTAATCTCTCAGATGCATACAGACTAATCATTACCAATCAGCGTTCATATGCACTTTGTTCGTATTCATATACCTCCGCGTTGTACAGTTAGGTTCGGTAAAATGCTATCTGATGGCTGTGTGAGCCTGATGGGAAATGACCGGTGTAGACCCCGTTGCTCACCCACGCGAGACGAAGGGTGTTCGAGTACAGAGTATTCGAATTGTCATTTCCCTATTAGGAGCCATCACAGCCTAGCGGTAGCGCTCCCGTCTGTTGCAGAGGGGTCCCGGGCTCGATCCTGGCTGTTAGAGGTTTGTATCTTATCTATTTATTTATATTTATTCATTTTGCTTTATCGCTGTTTTCCGCGATAGCAAGGTAGCGCGAGGAAACGGACGAAAAAATGGCCTCACCCAACCCCATACACATGTATATACATACACGTCCACACACGCAAATATACATACCTATACATCTCAACGTACACACACATATATATACACACACAGACATATACATATATACACATGTACATAATTCATACTGTCTGCCTTTATTCATTCCCATCGCCACCCCGCCACACATGAAGAAACCGCCCCCTCCCCCCTCATGTACGCGAGGTAGCGCTAGGAAAAGACAACAAAGGCCACATTCGATCACACTCAGTCTCTAGCTGTCATGTAATAATGCACCGAAACCACAGCTCCCTTTCCACATCCAGGCCTCACAGAACTTTTCATGGTTTACCCCAGACGTTTCTTATGCCCTGGTTCAATCGATTGACAGAACGTCGACCCCGGTATACCACATCCTTCCAATTCACACTATTCCTTGCACGCCTTTCACCCTCCTGGATGTTCAGGCCCCGATCACAAAATCATTTTCACTCCATCTTTCCACCTCCAATTTGGTCTCCCACTTCTCGTTCCCTCCACCTCTGACACATATATCCTCTTTATCAATCTTTCCTGGTGACCAAACCAATTCAAAACATCCTCCTCTGCTCTCTCAACCACACTCTTTTATTACCCCACATCTCTCTTACCTTATTATTACTTACTCGATCAAACCACCTCACACCACATATTGTCCTCAAACATATCATTTCCAGCACATCCACCCTCCTCCGCACAACTCTATCTATAGCCCACGCCTCGCAACCATATAACATTGTTGGAACCACTATTCCTTCAAATATACCCATTTTTGCTCTCCGAGATAATGTTCTCGACTTCCACACATTCTTCAACGATCCCAGAACTTTCGCCCACTCCCCCACCTTATGATTCACTTCCGCTTCCATGGTTCCATCCGCTGCCAGATCCACTCCCAGATATCTAAAACACTTCACTTCCTCCAGGTTTCTCCATTCAAACTTACCTCCTAATTGACTTGTCCCTCAACCCCACTGTACCTTGCTCTTATTCACATTTACTCTTAACTTTCTTCTTTCACACACTTTACTAAACTTAGTCACCAGCTTCTGCAGTTTCTCACCCGAATCAGCCACCAGCGCTGTATCATCAGCAAACAACAACTGACTCACTTCCCAAGCTCTCTCATCCACAACAGACTGCACAGTTGCCCCTCTTTCCAAAACTCTTGCATTCACCTCCCTAACAACGCAATCCATAAAGAAATTAAACAACCATGGCGACATCACACACCCCTGCCGCAAACCTACATTCACTGAGAAGCAATCACTTTCCTCTCTTCCTACCCGTACACATACCTTACATCCTCGATAAAAACTTTTCACTACTTCTAACAACTTGCCTACCACACCATATAATCATAATACCCTCCACAGAGCATCTCTATCAACTCTATCATATACCTTCTCCAGATCCATAAAAGCTACATACAAATTCATTTGCTTTATTAAGTATTTCTCGCATACATTCCTCAAAGCAAACACCTGATCCACACATCCTCTACCACTTCTGAAACCACACTGCTCTTCTCCAATCTGATGCTCTCTACAGGCCTTCACCCTCTCAATCAATACCACCCCATATAATTTCCCAGGAATACTCAACAAACCTATACCTCTATAATTTGAGCACTCACTTTTATCCCCTTTGCCTTTGTAGAATGGCACTATGCAAGCATTCCGCCAATCCTCAGGCACCTCACCATGAGTCATACATACATACATTAAATAACCTTACCAACCAGTCAACAATACAGTCACCTCCTTTTATAGAAATCCCACTGCAATACCATCCAAACGCCCTGCCTTGCCGGCTTTCATCTTCCGCAAAGCTTTTACTACCTCTTCTCTGTTTACCAAATCATTTTCCCTAACCCTCTCACTTTGCACACCACCTCGAATAAAACACCCTATATCTGCCACTCTATCATCAAACACATTCAACAACCCTTCAAATTAATCACTCCATCTCCTTCTCACATCACCACTACTTGTTATCACCTACCCATTAGCCCCCTTCACTGAGGTTCCCATTTGCTCCCTTGTCTTACGCACTTTATTTACCTCCTTCCAAAACATCTTTTTATTCTCCCTAAAATTTAATGATACTATCTCACACCAACTCTCATTTGCCCTCATTTTCACCTCTTGCACCTTTCTCTTGGCCTCCTGCCTCTTTCTCTTAGACATCTCCCAGTCATTTGCATTATTTCCCTGCAAAAATAGTCTAAATGCCTCTCTCCTCTCTTTCACTAATAATCTTACATCTTCATCCCACCACTTAGTACCCTTTTCTAATCTGCCCACCTCCCACGCTTCTCATGCCACAAGCATCTTTTGCGCAAGCCATCACTTCTTCGCTAAATACATCCCATTCCTCAGTGTCTCCTGGTACTTCCTCTCACAAGTCTCCTTCCCAAGCTCACTTACTCTCACCACCCTCTTCACCCCAACATTCTCTCTCCTTTTCTGAAAACCTCTACAAATCTTCACCTTTGCCTATACAATATAATGATCAGATATCCTTCCAGTTGCACTTCTAAGCTCATTAACATCCAAAAGTCTCTCTTTCGCGAGCCTATCTATCAACACGTAATCAAATAACGCTCTCTGGCCATCTCTTCTACTCTTTTTGAACATGATATTTCCAATCACCAGTCTTTTTTTCAGTACATAAATCTACAAGCTCTTCACCATTTCCGTTTACAACAGTGAATACCCCATGTACACCAATTGTTCCCTCAACTGCCACATTACTCACCATTGCATTTAAATCACCCATCACTATAAGCCGGTCTCGTGCATCAAAACTACTAACACTCACTCAGCTGCTCCCAAAACACTTGCCTCTCGTGATCTTTGCTCTCATGCCTAGGTGCATATGCACCCATTATCACCCATCTCTCACCATCCACTTACAGTTTATCCCATATCAGTCTAGAGTTTACTTTCTTACACTCTATCACATACTCCAACCACTCCTGTTTCAGGAGTAGTACTACTCCTTCCCTTCCTCTTTTCCTCTCACTAACCCCTGACTTTACTGACAAGACATTCCCACACCACTCTTTCCCTTTACCCTTGAGCTTCGTTTCACTCAGAGCCAAAACATCCAGGTTCCTTTCCTCAAACATACGACCTATCTGTCTTTTTTTCTTATCTTGGTTACATCCACACACATTTAGACACCCTAATCTGAGCCTTCGGGGAGGATGAGCACTCCCCGCATGACTCCTCCTTCTGTTTCCCCGGGTATATATATATATATATATATATATATATATATATATATATATATATATATATATATATATATATATATATATATATATATATATATATATATATATATATATCCCTGGGGATAGGGGAGAAAGAATACTTCCCACGTATTCCCTGCGTGTCGTAGAAGGCGACTAAAAGGGGAGGGAGCGGGGGGGGGCTGGAAATCCTCCCATCTCGTTTTTTTTTTTTTTTTAATTTTCCAAAAGAAGGAATAGAGAAGGGAGCCAGGTGAGGATATTCATTCAAAGGCCCAGTCCTCTGTTCTTAACGCTACCTCGCTAATGCGGGAAATGGCGAATAGTATGAAAATATATATATTTATATATATATATATATATATATATATATATATATATATATATATATATATATATATATATATATATATATATATATATACTGGAAAGGATCACAATTTTGCGCGTGGGAACTTGCACTTGGGAACCTTTCGTGTTTCATTTTCCCCGTGGGGATGAGAGAGCTTGGAAAGTGAGTCAGTTGTTGTTCGCTGATGATACAGCGCTGGTGGCTGATTCAAGTGAGAAACTGCAGAAGCTGGTGACTGAGTTTGGTAAAGTGTGTGGAAGAAGAAAGTTAAGAGTAAATGTGAATAAGAGCAAGGTTATTAGGTACAGTAGGGTTGAGGGTCAAGTCAATTGGGAGGTGAGTTTGAATGGAGAAAAACTGGAGGAAGTGAAGTGTTTTAGATATCTGGGAGTGCATCTGGCAGCGGATGGAACCATGGAAGCGGAAGTGGATCATAGGGTGGGGGAGGGGGCGAAAATCCTGGGAGCCTTGAAGAATGTGTGGAAGTCGAGAACATTATCTCGGAAAGCAAAAATGGGTATGTTTGAAGGAATAGTGGTTCCAACAATGTTGTATGGTTGCGAGGCGTGGGCTATGGATAGAGTTGTGCGCAGGAGGATGGATGTGCTGGAAATGAGATGTTTAAGGACAATGTGTGGTGTGAGGTGGTTTGATCGAGTAAGTAACGTAAGGGTAAGAGAGATGTGTGGAAATAAAAAGAGCGTGGTTGAGAGAGCAGAAGAGGGTGTTTTGAAGTGGTTTGGGCACATGGAGAGAATGAGTGAGGAAAGATTGACCAAGAGGATATATGTGTCGGAGGTGGAGGGAACGAGGAGAAGAGGGAGACCAAATTGGAGGTGGAAAGATGGAGTGAAAAAGATTTTGTGTGATCGGGGCCTGAACATGCAGGAGGGTGAAAGGAGGGCAAGGAATAGAGTGAATTGGAGCGATGTGGTATACCGGGGTTGACGTGCTGTCAGTGGATTGAATCAAGGCATGTGAAGCGTCTGGGGTAAACCATGGAAAGCTGTGTAGGTATGTATATTTGCGTGTGTGGACGTATGTATATACATGTGTATGGGGGGGGGGGGGTTTGGCCATTTCTTTCGTCTGTTTCCTTGCGCTACCTCGCAAACGCGGGAGACAGCGACAAAGTATAATAAGAAATAAAAATGATATATATATATATATATATATATATATATATATATATATGGTGTGGGAGGCAAGTTGTTAGAAGCAGTGAAAAGTTTTTATCGAGGATGTAAGGCATGTGTACGTGTAGGAAGAGAAGAGAGTGATTGGTTCTCAGTGAATGTAGGTTTGCGGCAGGGGTGTGTGATGTCTCCATGGTTGTTTAATTTGTTTAAGGATGGGGTTGTTAGGAAGGTGAATGCAAGAGTTTTGGAAAGAGGGGCAAATATGAAGTCTGTTGGGGATGAGAGAGCTTAGGAAGTGAGTCAGTTGTTGTTCGCTGATGATACAGCGCTGGTGGCTGATTCATGTGGGAAAATGCAGAAGCTGGTGACTGATTTTGGTAAAGTGTGTGAAAGAAGAAAGGTAAGAGTAAATGTGAATAAGAGCAAGTTTATTAGGTACAGTAGGGTTGATGGTCAAGTCAATTGGGAGGTAAGTTTGAATGGAGAAAAACTGGAGGAAGTGAAGTGTTTTAGATATCTGGGAGTGCATCTGGCAGCGGATGGAACCATGGAAGCGGAAGTGGATCATAGGGTGGGGGAGGGGGCGAAAATCCTGGGAGCCTTGAAGAATGTGTGGAAGTCGAGAACATTATCTCGGAAAGCAAAAATGGGTATGTTTGAAGGAATACTGGTTCCAACAATGTTGTATGGTTGCGAGGCGTGGGCTATGGATAGAGTTGTGCGCAGGAGGATGGATGTGCTGGAAATGAGATGTTTAAGGACAATGTGTGGTGTGAGGTGGTTTGATCGAGTAAGTAACGTAAGGGTAAGAGAGATGTGTGGAAATAAAAAGAGCGTGGTTGAGAGAGCAGAAGAGGGTGTTTTGAAGTGGTTTGGGCACATGGAGAGAATGAGTGAGGAAAGATTGACCAAGAGGATATATGTGTCGGAGGTGGAGGGAACGAGGAGAAGAGGGAGACCAAATTGGAGGTGGAAAGATGGAGTGAAAAAGATTTTGTGTGATCGGGGCCTGAACATGCAGGAGGGTGAAAGGAGGGCAAGGAATAGAGTGAATTGGAGCGATGTGGTATACCGGGGTTGACGTGCTGTCAGTGGATTGAATCAAGGCATGTGAAGCGTCTGGGGTAAACCATGGAAAGCTGTGTAGGTATGTATATTTGCGTGTGTGGACGTATGTATATACATGTGTATGGGGGGGGGGGTTGGGCCATTTCTTTCGTCTGTTTCCTTGCGCTACCTCGCAAACGCGGGAGACAGCGACAAAGTATAATAAGAAATAAAAATGATATATATATATATATATATATATATATATATATATATATATATATATATATATATATATATATATATATGGTGTGGGAGGCAAGTTGTTAGAAGCAGTGAAAAGTTTTTATCGAGGATGTAAGGCATGTGTACGTGTAGGAAGAGAAGAGAGTGATTGGTTCTCAGTGAATGTAGGTTTGCGGCAGGGGTGTGTGATGTCTCCATGGTTGTTTAATTTGTTTAAGGATGGGGTTGTTAGGAAGGTGAATGCAAGAGTTTTGGAAAGAGGGGCAAGTATGAAGTCTGTTGGGGATGAGAGAGCTTAGGAAGTGAGTCAGTTGTTGTTCGCTGATGATACAGCGCTGGTGGCTGATTCATGTGGGAAAATGCAGAAGCTGGTGACTGAGTTTGGTAAAGTGTGTGAAAGAAGAAAGGCAAGAGTAAATGTGAATAAGAGCAAGTTTATTAGGTACAGTAGGGTTGATGGTCAAGTCAATTGGGAGGTAAGTTTGAATGGAGAAAAACTGGAGGAAGTAAAGTGTTTTAGATATCTGGGAGTGGATCTGGCAGCGGATGGAACCATGGAAGCGGAAGTGGATCATAGGGTGGGGGAGGGGGCGAAAATCCTGGGAGCCTTGAAGAATGTGTGGAAGTCGAGAACATTATCTCGGAAAGCAAAAATGGGTATGTTTGAAGGAATAGTGGTTCCAACAATGTTGTATGGTTGCGAGGCGTGGGCTATGGATAGAGTTGTGCGCAGGAGGATGGATGTGCTGGAAATGAGATGTTTAAGGACAATGTGTGGTGTGAGGTGGTTTGATCGAGTGAGTAACGTAAGGGTAAGAGAGATGTGTGGAAATAAAAAGAGCGTGGTTGAGAGAGCAGAAGAGGGTGTTTTGAAGTGGTTTGGGCACATGGAGAGAATGAGTGAGGAAAGATTGACCAAGAGGATATATGTGTCGGAGGTGGAGGGAACGAGGAGAAGAGGGAGACCAAACTGGAGGTGGAAAGATGGAGTGAAAAAGATTTTGTGTGATCGGGGCCTGAACATGCAGGAGGGTGAAAGGAGGGCAAGGAATAGAGTGAATTGGAGCGATGTGGTATACCGGGGTTGACGTGCTGTCAGTGGATTGAATCAAGGCATGTGAAGCGTCTGGGGTAAACCATGGAAAGCTGTGTAGGTATGTATATTTGCGTGTGTGGACGTATGTATATACATGTGTATGGGGGGGGGGGGTTGGGCCATTTCTTTCGTCTGTTTCCTTGCGCTACCTCGCAAACGCGGGAGACAGCGACAAAGTATAATAAGAAATAAAAATGATATATATATATATATATATATATATATATATATATATATATATATATATATATATATATATATATATATATATATATATATATATATATATATATATATATGGTGTGGGAGGCAAGTTGTTAGAAGCAGTGAAAAGTTTTTATCGAGGATGTAAGGCATGTGTACGTGTAGGAAGAGAAGAGAGTGATTGGTTCTCAGTGAATGTAGGTTTGCGGCAGGGGTGTGTGATGTCTCCATGGTTGTTTAATTTGTTTAAGGATGGGGTTGTTAGGAAGGTGAATGCAAGAGTTTTGGAAAGAGGGGCAAATATGAAGTCTGTTGGGGATGAGAGAGCTTAGGAAGTGAGTCAGTTGTTGTTCGCTGATGATACAGCGCTGGTGGCTGATTCATGTGGGAAAATGCAGAAGCTGGTGACTGATTTTGGTAAAGTGTGTGAAAGGAGAAAGGTAAGAGTAAATGTGAATAAGAGCAAGTTTATTAGGTACAGTAGGGTTGATGGTCAAGTCAATTGGGAGGTAAGTTTGAATGGAGAAAAACTGGAGGAAGTAAAGTGTTTTAGATATCTGGGAGTGGATCTGGCAGCGGATGGAACCATGGAAGCGGAAGTGGATCATAGGGTGGGGGAGGGGGCGAAAATCCTGGGAGCCTTGAAGAATGTGTGGAAGTCGAGAACATTATCTCGGAAAGCAAAAATGTGTATGTTTGAAGGAATACTTGTTCCAACAATGTTGTATGGTTGCGAGGCGTGGGCTATGGATAGAGTTGTGCGCAGGAGGATGGATATGCTGGAAATGAGATGTTTGAGGACAATGTGTGGTGTGAGGTGGTGTGATCGAGCAAGTAACGTAAAGGTAAGAGAGATGTGTGATAATAAAAAGAGCGTGGTTGAGAGAACAGAAGAGGGTGTTTTGAAATGGTTTAGGCACATGGAGAGAATGAGTGAGGGAAGATTGACCAAGAGGATATATGTGTCGGAGGTGGAGGGAACGAGAAGTGGGAGACCAAATTGGAGGTGGAAAGATGGAGTGAAAAAGATTTTGTGTGATCGTGGCCTGAACATGCAGGAGGGTGAAAGGAGGGCAAGGAATAGAGTGAATTGGATCGATGTGGTATACCGGGGTTGACGTGCTGTCAGGGGATTGAATCAGGGCATGTGAAGCGTCTGGGGTAAACCATGGAAAGCTGTGTAGGTATGTATATTTGCGTGTGTGTACGTATGTATATACATGTGTATGGGGGTGGGTTGGGCCATTTCTTTCGTCTGTTTCCTTGCGCTACCTCGCAAACGCAAAAAAAAAAAAAAGAAAATATATATATATATATATATATATATATATATATATATATATATATATTATCCCTGGGGATAGGGTATTAAGAATACTTCCCACGTATTCCCTGCGTGTCGTAGAAGGCGACTAAAAGGGGAGGGAGCGGGGGGCTGGAAATCCTCCCCTCTCATTTTTTTTTTTTTTTTTAATTTTCCAAAAGAAGGAACAGAGGGGGGCCAGGTTAGGATATTCCGAAAAAAGGCCCAGTCCTCTGTTCTTAACGCTACCTCGCTAATGCGGGAAATGGCGAATAGTTTAAAAAAAAAAAAAAAGATATATATATATATATATATATATATATATATATATATATATATATATATATATATTGGAAAGGATCACAATTTTGCGCGTGATCAAGATATTCCTATGAGTCCACGGAGAAAATGAAACACGAAAAGTTCCTAAGTGCACTTGCGTGTAATAATCACATCATGAGGGGAGACACAGGAGAGAAATATAACAGTCAGTTGATATACATCGAAGGGACGAAGCTAGGACGCCATTTGGTAAGCATGTGATTGTCAAAAACATATATATATATATATATATATATATATATATATATATATATATATATATATATATATATATATATATATATATATATATATATATATATATATGTATATATATATATAACTTTCTAAAATGGGAAACAGAAGAAGGAGTCACGCGGGGAGTGCTCATCCTCCTCGAAGGCTCAAACTGGGGTGTCGAAATGTGTGTGGATGTAACCAAGATGTGAAAAAAGGAGAGATACGTGGTATGTTTGAGGAAAGGAACCTGGATGTTTTGGCTCTGAGTGAAACGAAGCTCAAGGGTAAGGGGGAAGAGTGGTTTGGGAATGTCTTGGGAGTAAAGTCAGGGGTTAGTGAGAGGACAAGAGGAAGGGAAGGTGTAGCAGTACACCTGAAACAGGAGTTGTGGGAGTATGTGATAGAATGTAAGAAAGTAAATTCTCGATTAATATGGGTAAAACTGAAAGTTGATGGAGAGAGATGGGTGATTATTGGTGCATATGCACCTGGGCATGAGAAGGAAGATTATGAGAGGCAAGTGTTTTGGGAGCAGCTGAATGAGTGTGTTAGTGGTTTTGATGCACGAGACCGGGTTATAGTGATGGGTGATTTGAATGCAAAGGTGAGTAATATGGCAGTTGAGGGAATAATTGGTATACATGGGGTGTTCAGTGTTGTAAATGGAAATGGTGAAGAGCTTGTAGATTTATGTGCTGAAAAAGGACTGTTGATTGGGAATACCTGGTTTAAAGATCGAGATATACATAAGTATACGTATGTAAGTAGGATAGATGGCCAGAGAGCGTTATTGGATTACGTGTTAATTGACATGCGCGCGAAAGAGAGACTTTTGGATGTTAATGTGCTGAGAGGTGCAACTGGAGGGATGTCTGATCATTATCTTGTGGAGGCTAAGGTGAAGATTTGTATGGGTTTTCAGAAAAGAAGAGTGAATGTTGGGGTGAAGAGGGTGGTGAAAGTGAGTGAGCTTGGGAAGGAGACTTGTGTGAGGAAGTACCAGGAGAGACTGAGTACAGAATGGAAAAAGGTGAGAACAATGGAAGTACGGGGAACGGGGGAGGAATGGGATGTATTTAGGGAATCAGTGATGGATTGCGCAAAAGATGCTTGTGGCATGAGAAGAGTGGGAGGTGGGTTGATTAGAAAGGGTAGTGAGTGGTGGGATGAAGAAGTAAGATTATTAGTGAAAGAGAAGAGAGAGGCATTTGGACGATTTTTGCAGGGAAGAAATGCAATTGAGAGGGAGATGTATAAAAGAAAGAGACAGGAGGTCAAGAAAAAGGTGCAAGAGGTGAAAAAGAGGGCAAATGAGGTTGGGGTGAGAGAGTATCATTAAATTTTAGGGAGAATAAAAAGATGTTCTGGAAGGAGGTAAATAACGTGCGTAAGACAAGGGAGCAAATGGGAACTTCAGTGAAGGGCGCAAATGGAGAGGTGATAACAAGTAGTGGTGATGTGAGAAAGAGATGGAGTGAGTATTTGAAGGTTTGTTGAATGTGTTTGATGATAGAGTGGCAGATATAGGGTGTTTTGGTCGAGGTGGTTTGGAAAGTGAGAGGGTTAGGGAAAATGATTTGGTAAACAGAGAAGAGGTAGTAAAAGCTTTGCGGAAGATGAAAGCTGGCAAGGCAGCAGGTTTGGATGGTAATGCAGTGGAATTTATTATAAAATGGGGTGACTTTATTATTGACTGGTTGGTAAGGTTATTTAATGTATGTATGACTCATGGTGAGGTGCCTGAAGATTGGCGGAATGCGTGCATAGTGCCTTTGTACAAAGGCAAAGGGGATAAGAGTGAGTGCTCAAATTACAGAGGTATAAGTTTGTTGAGTATTCCTGGTAAATTATATGGGAGGGTATTGAGTGAGAGGGTGAAGGCTTGTACAGAGCATCAGATTGGGGAAGAGCAGTGTGGTTTCAGAAGTGGTAGAGGATGTGTGGATCAGGTGTTTGCTTTGAAGAATGTATGTGAGTAATACTTAGAAAAGCAAATGGATTTGTATGTAGCATTTATGGATCTGGAGAAGGCATATGATAGAGTTGATAGAGATGCTCTGTGGAAGGTATTAAGAATATATGGTGTGGGAGGCAGGTTGTTTGAAGCAGTGAAAAGTTTTTACCGAGGATGTAAGGCATGTGTACGTGTAGGAAGAGAGGAAAGTGATTGGTTCTCAGTGAATGTATGTTTGCGGCAGTGGTGTGTGATGTCGCCATGGTTGTTTAATTTGTTTATGGATGGGGTTGTTAGGGAGGTGAATGCAAGAGTTTTGCAAAGAGGGGCAAGTATGAAGTCTGTTGGGGTTATATAAGAGAGCTTGGGAAGTGAGTCAGTTGTTGTTCGCTGATGATACAGCGCTGGTGGCTGATTCATGTGAGAGACTGCAGAAGCTGGTGACTGAGTTTGGTAAAGTGTGTGAAAGAAGAAAGTTAATAGTAAATGTGAATAAGAGCAAGGTTATTAGGTACAGTAGGGTTGAGGGTCAAGTCAATTGGGAGGTGAGTTTGAATGGAGAAAAACTGGAGGAAGTAAACTGTTTTAGATATCTGGGAGTGGATCTGGCAGCGGATGGAACCATGGAAGCGGAAATGGATCATTGGGTGAGGGAGGGGGCGAAAATCCTTAGAGCCTTGAAGAATGTGTGGAAGTCGAGAACATTATCTCGGAAAGCAAAAATGGGTATGTTTGAAGGAATAGTGGTTCCAACAATGTTGTATGGTTGCGAGGCGTGGGCTATGGATAGAGTTGTGCGCAGGAGGATGGATGTGCTGGAAATGAGATGTTTGAGGACAATATGTGGTGTGAGGTGGTTTGATCGAGTTAGTAACGTAAGGGTAAGAAAGATGTGTGGAAATAAAAAGAGCGTGGTTGAGAGAGCAGAAGAGGGTGTTTTGAAATGGTTTGGGCACATGGAGAGAATGAGTGAGGAAAGATTGACCAAGAGGATATATGTGTCGGAGGTGGAAGGAACGAGGGGAAGTGGGAGACCAAATTGGAGGTGGAAAGATGGAGTGAAAAAGATTTTGTGTGATCGAGGCCTGAACATGCAGGAGGGTGAAAGGAGTGCAAGGAATAGAGTGAATTGGATCGATGTGGTATACCGGGGTTGACGTGGTGTCAGTGGATTGAATCAGGGCATGTGAAGCGTCTGGGCTAAACCATGGAAAGCTGTGTAGGTATGTATATTTGCGTGTGTGTACGTATGTATATACATGTGTATGCTGGAGGGTTTGGCCATTTCTTCCGTCTGTTTCCTTGCGCTACCTCGCAAACGCGGGAGACAGGGACAAAGCAAAAAAGCAAAAAAAAAAGATATATATAAATATATATATATATATATATATATATATATATATATATATATACACACATATATATATATATATATATATATATATATATATATATATATATATATATATATATATATATATATATATATATATATACACACATATATATATATATATATATATATATATATATATATATATATATATATATATATATATATATATTTTTTTTTTCTTTTTTTTTTTTTTTTTCCAAAAGAAGGAACAGAGAATTGGGCCAGGTGAGGGTATTCCCTCAAAGGCCCAGTCCTCTGTTCTTAACGCTACCTCGCTAATGCGGGAAATGGCGAATAGTTTGAAAGAAAGAAAAAAAAAAATATATATATATATATATATATATATATATATATATATATATATATATATATATATATATATATATATATATATTATTGTTGCATATGCACCTGGGCATGAGAAGAAAGATCATGAGAGGCAAGTGTTTTGGGAGCAGCTGAATGAGTGTGTAAGGCCTGATTCACACTAGCGGTTTGACCCGCGGCGGATCCGCGGCGGTTCCAACCGCTAATGTGAACGGAGGAGGTAGTTTCACCAGGCGGGAGTCGCGACACTGATCAGCTGGGCAGGAGTCCTGCCACTGTATAGTATTAACATGGACGTAGAGGAGGCAGCATGTCTCTGGCTCTTGCATAGGTGCATTTGACGGGAAACATGTTAGACTAATCCAACCTTCAGGCACAGGCTCCATGTATCATAATTACAAGAAGTTCTTCTCCACTGTCTTGCTGGCTATGTGTGATACAAATTATTCATTTACAGATACCAGATACAGATGCCCAGATACCAATAAAAAATAAATAAAAGTCAACTTGCACTTCCGTAGGTGTTGCCATACATGAGGATCATACTCCACGTGGATATCTGTGCTGGTTGTCATGACAACAGACCAGCGATCTTCTGATTGGCTAGAAGCACGGGGTAAGCTAGCCAATGGAAAGCCATTCTGGCCTTCAAACCGCCTTGAAACCGCCAAGTGTGTACGCTCCCATTGGAACACATGTAAATCGACCCGCCGCGGATCCGCAGCGGGTGACTATAGATCTCGACCCGCCGCGGTTCCGCCGCGGGACGCGGTTGTGTGTGAACAGCTTCATTGACTTACATACAAATATACCCGCCGCGGTTCGAACCGCGGCGGGTCAAACCGCTAGTGTGAACAGGCCCTTAGTGGTTTGGATGCACAAGACCGGGTTATAGTGATGGGTGATTTGAATGTTTTGGACAATCACATGTTTACCAAATGGTTTCCTAGCTTCGTCTCTTCGATGTATATCAACTGACTGTTATATTCCTCTCTTGTGTCTCCCTTGATGATGTGATTATTACACGAAAGTGCACTTGGGAACTTTTCGTGTTTCATTTTCCCCGTGGACTCATAGGAATATCTTGATCACGCGCAAAATTGTGATCCTTTCCAACATATATATATATATATATATATATATATATATATATATATATATATATATATATATATATATATATATATATAAATATATATATATATATTTTTTTTTTTTTTTGCTTTGTCGCTGTCTCCCGCGTTTGCGAGGTAGCGCAAGGAAACAGACGAAAGAAATGGCCCAACCCACCCCCATACACGTGTATATACATACGTCCACACACGCAAATACACATACCTACACAGCTTTCCATGGTTTACCCCAGACGCTTCACATGCCCTGATTCAATCCACTGACGGCACGTCAACCCCGGTATACCACATCGCTCCAATTCACTCTATTCCTTGCCCTCCTTTCACCCTCCTGCATGTTCAGGCCCCGATCACACAAAATCTTTTTCACTCCATCTTTCCACCTCCAATTTGGTCTCCCTCTTCTCCTCGTTCCCTCCACCTCAGACACATATATTCTCTTGGTCAATCTTTCCTCACTCATTCTCTCCATGTGCCCAAACCATTTCAAAAACACCCTCTTCTGCTCTCTCAACCACGCTCTTTTCATTTCCACACATCTCTCTTACCCTTACGTTACTTACTCGATCAAACCACCTCACACCACACATTGTCCTCAAACATCTCATTTCCAGCACATCCATCCTCCTGCGCACAACTCTATCCATAGCCCATGCCTCGCAACCATACAACATTGTTGCAACCACTATTCCTTCAAACATACCCACTTTTGCTTTCCGAGATAATGTTCTCGACTTCCACACATTCTTCAAGGCTCCGAGGATTTTCGCCCCCTCCCCCACCCTATGATCCACTTCCGCTTCCATGGTTCTATCCGCTGCCAGATCCACTCCCAGATATCTAAAACACTTTACGTCCTCCAGTTTTTCTTCATTCAAACTTACCTCCCAACTGACTTGACCCTTAACCCTACTGTACCTAATTACCTTGCTCTTATTCACATTCATATTCATCTTATCATTTTTTTTTTTTTTTTTACAGAGGTATAAGTTTGTTGAGTATTCCTGGTAAATTATATGGGAGGATATTGATTGAGAGGGTGAAGGCATGTACAGAGCATCAGATTGGGGAAGAGCAGTGTGGTTTCAAAAGTGGTAGAGGATGTGTGGATCAGGTGTTTGCTTTGAAGAATGTATGTGAGAAATACTTAGAAAAGCAAATTGATTTGTATGTAGCATTTATGGATCTGGAGAAGGCATATGATAGAGTTGATAGAGATGCTCTGTGGAAGGTATTAAGAATATATGGTGTGGGAGGCAAGTTGTTAGAAGCAGTGAAAAGTTTTTATCGAGGATGTAAGGCATGTGTACGTGTAGGAAGAGAGGAAAGTGATTGGTTCTCAGTGAATGTAGGTTTGCGGCAGGGGTGTGTGATGTCTCCATGGTTGTTTAATTTGTTTATGGATGGGGTTGTTAGGGAGGTGAATGCAAGAGTTTTGGAAAGAGGGGCAAGTATGAAGTCTGTTGAGGATGAGAGAGCTTGGGAAGTGAGTCAGTTGTTGTTCGCTGATGATACAGCGCTGGTGGCTGATTCATGTGAGAAACTGCAGAAGCTGGTGACTGAGTTTGGTAAAGTGTGTGAAAGAAGAAAGTTAAGAGTAAATGTGAATAAGAGCAAGGTTGTTAGGTACAGTAGGGTTGAGGGTCAAGTCAATTGGGAGGTGAGTTTGAATGGAGAAAAACTGGAGGAAGTGAAGTGTTTTAGATATCTGGGAGTGGATCTGGCAGCGGATGGAACCATGGAAGCGGAAGTGGATCATAGGGTGGGGGAGGGGGCGAAAATTCTGGGGGCCTTGAAGAATGTGTGGAAGTCGAGAACATTATCTCGGAAAGCAAAAATGGGTATGTTTGAAGGAATAGTGGTTCCAACAATGTTGTATGGTTGCGAGACGTGGGCTATGGATAGAGTTGTGCGCAGGAGGATGGATGTGCTGGAAATGAGATGTTTGAGGACAATATGTGGTGTGAGGTGGTTTGATCGAGTAAGTAACGTAAGGGTAAGAGAGATGTGTGGAAATAAAAAGAGCGTGGTTGAGAGAGCAGAAGAGGGTGTTTTGAAATGGTTCGGGCACATGGAGAGAATGAGTGAGGAAAGATTGACCAAGAGAATATATTTGTCGGAGGTGGAGGGAACGAGGAGAAGAGGGAGACCAAATTGGAGGTGGAAAGGTGGAGTGAAAAAGATTTTGTGTGATCGGGGCCTGAACATGCAGGAGGGTGAAAGGAGGGCAAGGAATAGAGTGAATTGGAGCGATGTGGTATACCGGGGTTGACGTGCTGTCAGTGGATTGAATCAAGGCATGTGAAGCGTCTGGGGTAAACCATGGAAAGCTGTGTAGGTATGTATATTTGCGTGTGTGGACGTATGTATATACATGTGTATGGGGGTGGGTTGGGCCATTTCTTTCGTCTGTTTCCTTGCGCTACCTCGCAAACGCGGGAGACAGCGACAAAGCAAAAAAAAAAAAAAAAAAATATGAATATGAATTGAAAAATAATATATATATATATAAATATATATATATATATATATATATATATATAATATGGTGTGGGAGGCAAGTTTTAAAAAAGCAGTAAAAAAAATTTTTTTTAATCAGGTTTGTAAGGCCTGTGTACGTGAGGAAAGAAAAAGAGTGAAAGGTCTCATGAATGGGAGGTTTTTGGGGGGGCGGGGGGGGTTGAGTTCCAAGGGTTTTTAAAATTTTTTTTAAATTGGGTTTTAGGAAAGGGAATGCAATTTTTGAAAGGGGGGCAAAATGAGCCCGTTGGGATGAAGACTAGGCATGAGTCCAATTTTTTTTCGCTGTATACACGCTGGTGGCTGATTCCCCGTGGGAAAAAAGCAGAAGCTGGGCTGATTTTGGAAAGTGGTGAAAGGAAAAGGTAAGAGAATTTGAAAAAAAACAATTTATTAGGAAGGGAGGGTTGATTTGGCAAAAATCAATTGGGAGGTAAGTTTGAATGAGAAAAACCCCGAGGAAGTAAAGTGTTTTAAAAAATATTTTGGAGTTTGGGTCCCGGAGGCGGATGGACCCCGGGGAAAGGGAAGTGTTCATAGGTGGGGGGAAAGGGGGGGGGAAAAATCCGGGAGCCTTGAAGGGAAAGTTGAATCGAGAACATTAACCGGAAAGCAAAAATTGTGTATTTTGAAGGAATACTTTTTTTCCCAAAAATGTTTATGGGGGGGGCGGGCGGGGGGCTATGGATAGAGTTGTGCCAGGAGGGTGGAATGCTGGAAATGAGATGTTTGAGGACAATGGGGTGGGGAGGTGTGTGATCGACAAGAAAATAAAGGAAAAAGGATGTGTATAATAAAAAGAGCGTGGTTTTAGGGGAACAGAAGGGGTGTTTTGAAATGGTTTTTAAAAAGGGACATGGAGAGAATGAGTAGGGAAAAAATTGACCAAGGGGATATATGTTCGGGGGTGGGGGGAACGAAAGGGGAGACCCCAAAATTGGAGTGGGAAAAATGGTGAAAAAGATTTTGGGGTGATCGTGGCCTGAAAATTCAGGAGGGTGAAAGGAGGCAAGGAAAAAAGTGAATTGTCGATGTGGGATAAACCCGGGGTTTTACGGGCTTCAAAGGGGGTTTAATCAAGGGGATGGAAGCGTCTGGGGGAAAAAAACCAAAAAAGAAAGCTGTGTAGGTTTTGATATTTTTCGGGGTGTACGTATTAATACATGTGTAAAAGGGGGGGGGGTGGGTTTGGGGCCATTTCTTTCGTCGTTTCCTTCGCTCCCCCGCCCAAAACCCCAAAAAAAAAAAAAAAAAAAAAAAAATATATATAAATATATATATATATATTTTATATATAAATATATAAATTTTCCCCCGGGATAGGGTATTAAGAAATTACTTCCCCCGTATCCCGCGTGCCCGTAGAAGGGACTAAAAGGGAGGGACAGGGGGCGAAATCCTCCCCCTCCTTTTTTTTTTTTTTTTTTTTTTTTTTTTAATTTTTCCCCCCAAAAAAAGTAAAAAGGGGGGGGGCCGGGTTTAGGATATTCCCAAAAAAAGGGGGGCCCAAAAAGGCCTCTGTTTTTTAAAAAAGGGCAAAAACCCCCCGTTTAAATTGGGGGAAAAAATGGCAATATTTTAAAAAAAAAAAAAAAAAAAGATATAAATATATATATATATATATATATAAAAATAATATATATATTTTATATATAAAATATTGGAAAGGATCAAAATTTTGCGCGTGATCAAAAAATTTTTCCTATATCCACGGGAAAAAGAAAAAACGAAAGTTCCTAAGCACTGCGTGAAAATAATCACATCATGAGGGGAACAAGAGAAAAAAAAAAACAGTTTTTTGAAATACATCAAAGGGGACGAAGCTGGGACCCCCCATTGTTAAAAATGATTGTCAAAAACATATAAAATAATAATATATATAAAAATTAAATAAAATATATATATATAAAAAATTATATTTTTAATTAAAAAAAAATATAAAAATAATAAAAAAATATAATATATGAAATATATATAAAATAACTTTCAAAATGGGAAACTAAGAAGGACCCCCCGGGGGGAGTTCATCCCTCCTCGAAGGCCAAACTGGGGGCGAAATTGTGGGAGAACAAATGGAAAAAAGGAAAACTGGTATTTTAAAGGAAAGGAACCTGGATTTTGGCCTGAGTGAAACGAGGCTCAAGGTAAGGGGGAAGATTTGTTTGGGGAATGTCTTTGGAGTAAAGCCCCGGGGTTGGGTGAGGGGAAAAGGGGGAAGGGGAAGGTGTAAGCAGAAACCCCTAAACAGATGTGGGAGAATGTAAAAGAATGTAGAAATTAAACCCCCCGTTTAATAGGGGAAAAAACTGAAATTTGATGGAGAGAGATGGGTATTTTTGGTGAAATAGCACCGGGCATGAAAAGGAAGATAGAGAGGCAAGTTTTTTTGGGAGCAGCGGGAATTTGAGGTGTTAGGGGTTTTTGATGCACGGAAAAACCGGGGGGTTAAAAGTGAGGGGGTTGATTGACTCAAAGGGTAGTAATATGGCAGTTGAGGGAATAATGGAAAAACATGGGGGTTAAATTGTTGTAAGGGAAAAATGGTGAAGAGCTGTAGTTTTTATTCTGAAAAAAGGAAACTGTTGATTTGGGAAATACCGGTTAAAAGACGAATAAAAAACATAAGTAAACGTATGTAAGTAGGATAAAAAGGCCAAAAAGAGCGTTTTTTTGGATTTCGTGTTAAAATTTACCCGCGCGCGAAAGGGGAGACCTTTGGATTTAATTGTCTGGGAAAGGGTTTAACTGGAGGATGTCTGGGTCATTACTTTTGGAGGCTAAGTGAAATTTGTAGGGTTTTTCCCCGAAAAAAAAGAGGAATTTGGGGGGGAAAAGGTGGGGAAAAATGATGAGCCCGGGAAAGGGAACCCTTTTTGAGAAGTAAACCCAAAGGGGAGACTGAGTACAAAAATGGAAAAAAGGTGAGAACAATGGAAGTTAAAAGGGGAACAGGAATGGGAGTATTTGGGATCAGGATTTAAACGCCCCCGAAGCATGGGCATGAAGGGTTTGGGGTGGGTTATAAAAAGGGATGAGGGGTTTGGAAGAAGTAAGATTATTTAGGGAGGCCTTGGACCCATTTTGCAGGGAGAAATGCGAGGGAGTTTATCAAAGAAAAACAGAGGCCAAAAAAGGGGGCCCGAGGGGAAAAAAAAGGGGGGAAATGGAGGGGTTGGGGAGAGAGTAACAAAAAAATTTTAGAAAAGGGAGAAAAAAAAGGGTGTTCCCGGAAGGGAAAAAAAAGTGGGTTTTAAAACAAGGAGCAAATGGATTTTTGGGGAGGGGGGCAAATGGGAGAGGTGAAAAAACAGTAGGGTGATTTTGAGAAAGAGATGGAGTGATATTTAAAGTTTTGAATGTGTTTTTTATGATAGAGGGTTTCAGATATAGGGTGCTTGGGCGAGGGGTTTTGTGGAAAGGGAAGGGTTTGGAAAATGATTTGGTAAACAGAGAAGAGGGAAAAAAAGCTTTTTTTCGGGAAAAAGAAAAAGCTGGCAACAGCAGAATGGAGTTTAAAGCAGGGGGAAAAATTTTATAAAAAATTAAAAAAAGGGGTCTTTTATTATTGACTGTTGTAAAAGGGTTTTTTAAAAGTATGGGATGACCCCATGGTTAAAGGGGCCTAAGATTGGGGGGAATGCGTGCATAGGCCTTTTTTTAAAAAAAGGCAAAGGGGATAAGAGTTAGTCTCCAATTACAGAGGTATAAGTTTGTTGAGTATTCCGGTAAAAAATTTAAGGGAGGGTATTCAGTGAGAGGGAAGGCTTTGTAAAAGAGCATCAATGGGGAAGACCCGTGTGGTTTCAGGGAAATGGAGAGAAAATTTGGGGTCAGGTGTTTCTTAAAAAATGTATGGATATTTCTTAAAAAGCAAAAAAGATTAGTAAAGAAACATTTTATGATCTGGAAAGGCAAGATGAGTTGATAGAGATGCTGGGGAAGGGATAAAAAATAATGGTGTGGGAAAAGGGAGTTGTTTGAAGCAGGGAAAAGTTTTAAAAAGAGGATTAAGGCATGTTAAAGTGTAAGAAGAGAGGAAAAAAGGGTTTTTTTCTCATGAATTATGTTTGCGGCAGGTTGGGGTGTGAGTCGCCATGGTTTTTTAAAAATTTTTTTTTTAGGGTGGGGTTGTTAGGAGGTGAATGCAAGAGTTTTGGGAAAGAGGGGGGGGAAGTAAGAAGTAGTTGGGGTTATAAAAAGAAGGGTTGGAAAATGAGTCAGTTGTTGTTTTGCTGATGAAAAAGCGGGTGGCTGATCAAAGTGAGAGACTGCAAACTGGTGACGAGTTTTGGGAAAGTGTGTGAAAGAAGAAAGTTAATAGTAAATGTGAATAAGACAAGGGTTATTAGGTACATTAGGGTTGAGGTCAAGTCAATTGGGAGGTGAGTTTGAAAGGGAGAAAAACTGGGGGAAAAGAAAAACCGGGTTTTAGATATCTGGGAGTGGGTCTGGCAGCGGATGGAACCATGGAAGCGGAAATGGAAATCATTGGGTGAGGGGGGGGGCAAAATCCAAAAAGGGGTGCCATGAAGAATGTGAGGAAGTCGAGAACATTATCCTCGGAAAGCAAAAATGGGTATGTTTGAAGGAATGGGTGGTTCCAACAAATGTTGAAAGGGTTTTCGGGGCGGGGGCTATGGATAGAGTTGTGCGCAGGAGGGGGAAGTGCTGGAAAGAATGTTTGGGGCCCAAAAAGTTGTGTGAGGTGGTTTGATCGAGTTAGAAACCGTAAGGGTAAGAAAGTGGTGGAAAAAAAAGAGCGTGGTTGGGGAGAGCAGAAGGAGGGGGGTTTTAATGAAAGGGTTTTTGGGCCCATGGAAGAAATGAGTGAGGAAAGATTGACCAAGAGAAATAAGTGCCGGAGGTGGAAGAAGGGAGGGAAGTGGGGGGCCCCAAATTTGGGAGGGGAAAAGGGATGGAGGGGAAAAAGTTTTTTGTGTGATCGAGGCCTAAACCCATGCAGGAGGGTGAAAGGATGCAAGGAAAAGAGTGTTTTTGGATCGATGTGGTATACCCGGTTGACGTGGTGTCAAATGAATTGAATCAGGGCATGTGAAGCGTCCCGGGCCTTCAAACCATAGGAAAGCTGTGTAAAAAGGGATGTATATTTGCGTGTGTGTACTAAAGTATATACAGTGTATGCGGAGGGTTTGGCCATTTTTTTTTTCCGTCTTTTCCGCCCCTACCCAAAAAACCCCCAAAACCCCCGGGAGAAAAGGGACAAAGCAAAAAAGCAAAAAAAAAAGAATATAAAATAAATATAAAAAATTATATAAATTAATATATATATATATATACACACAAAATTTTATATATAAAATTATATATATATATATATATATAATATATATATATATATATATATATATAATATATATTATATATATATAATAACACACATATATAAAAAATATAAAAATATATATAATATATATATAAAAATATTTTATAATATATAATTTATTTTTATTTTTTTTTTTTTTTTTTTTTTTTTTTTTTTTCCAAAAGAAGGAAAAAGAGAATTGGGCCAGGTGAGGGTTCCTCAAAGGCCCAGTCCCCCTGTTCTTAAAAAGCTACCCTCGCTAAAAGCGGGAAAAGGCGGGAAAAGTTTGAAAGAAAGAAAAAAAAAAATATATAAAATATTATATATAATATTAATAATATATAATAATATATTATATATATATATAATATAATTATTGTTTTCATAAAGCAAACCGGGCATGAGAAGAAAGGGTCAAAAGAGAGGCAAGTGTTTTGGGGGAGCGCTGATGAAATGTGTAAGGGGGTGATTCACACAACGGTTTGAACCCCCCGGCGGAAACCGCGGGGGGGTTCCAACCGCAAATGTTAACCCGGGGGAGGTAGTTTCACCAGGCGGGAGTCGGACACTGAACAACTGGGCAGAGGTCCTGCCACTGTAAGTATTAAAAAAAGGCCCTAGAGGAGGCAGCATTCTCTGGCTCTGCAAGGTGCATTTGACGGGAAACATGTTAGAAAAAATCCAACCTTCCAAAAGGGACACCCATGTATCAAAAATTACAAGAATTCTTCTCCACTGCTTGCTGGCTATTTGTGAAAACAAAATTAAATTTATTCCAAAACCAATACAATGCCCAGATACCCAAAAAAAAAATAAAAAAAAGTCCAAATTGCACTTCCGTAGGGTGTTGCCATACATTAGATCATACTCCACGTGGATATCTGTGCTGGTTGTCATGACAACAGACCACGATCTTCTGATTGGCTAGAAGCACGGGGTAAGCTAGCCAATGGAAAGCCATTCTGGCCTTCAAACCGCCTTGAAACCGCCAAGTGTGTACGCTCCCATTGGAACCCCATGTAAATCGACCCGCCGCGGATCCGCAGCGGGTGATTTATAAAATCTTCGACCCGCCGCGGTTCCGCCCGGGAAACGCGGTTGTGTGTGAACAGCTTCATTGACATACATACAAATATAACCCGCCGCGGTTCGAACCGCGGCGGGTCAAACCGCTAGTGTGAACAGGCCCTTAGTGGTTTGGAGCACACAAGACCGGGTTATAGTGATGGTTGATTTGAATGTTTTGGACAATCACATGTTTACCAAAGGGTTTTTCCTAGCTTCGTCTCTTCGATGTATATCAACGGACTGTTATATTCCTCTCTTGTGTCCCTTAAATGATGTGATTATTACACGAAAGTGCACTTGGGAACTTTTCGTGTTTCATTTTCCCCGTGGACTCATAGGAATATCTTGATCACGCGCAAAATTGTGATCCTTTCCAACATATAATATATATATATAATCTATATAAAAATATATATATTATATATATATATATATATATAAAAATATATATAAAAAATATTTATTATATTATTTTTTTTTTTTTTTTGCTTTGTCGCTGTCTCCCGCGTTTGCGAGGTAGCGCAAGGAAACAGACGAAAGAAATGGCCCAACCCACCCCCATACACGTGTATATAACATACGTCCACAACACGCAATAATCCCACATACCTACACAGCTTTCCATGGTATTACCCCAGACGCCTTCACATGCCCTAAATTCAATCCACTGACGGCACGTCACCGGTAACCACATCGCTCCAATTCACTCTTTTCCTTGCCTCCTTTTTCCCCACCTTCCGCATGTTCAGGCCCCGATCACACACAAAATCTTTTTCACTCCATCTTTCCACCTCCAATTTGGTCTCCCTCTTCTCCTCGTTCCCCCTCCACCTCAGACACATATATTCTCTTGGTCAATCTTTCCCCCACTCATTCTCTCCATGTGCCCAAACCATTTCAAAAACACCCTCTTCTGCTCTCTCCACCACGCTCTTTTCATATTCCACACATCTCTCTTACCCTTACGTTACTTACTCGTCATCAAACCACCTCACAACCACACATTGTCCTCAAACATCTCATTTCCAGCACATCATCCTCCTGCGCACAACTCTATCCAAGCCCATGCCTCGCAAACCATACAACATTGTTGCAACCACTATTCCTTCAAACATACCCACTTTTGCTTTCCGAGATAATGTTCTCGACTTCCACACATTCTTCAAGGCTCCGAGGATTTTCGCCACCTCCCCCACCCTATGATCCACTTCCGCTTCCATGGTTCTATCCGCTGCCAGAATCCACTCCCAGATATCTAAAACACTTTACGTCCCCAGTTTTTCTTCATTCAACTTACCTCCCAACTGACTTGACCCTTAACCCTACTGTACACTAATTACCTTGCTCTTATTCACATTCATATTCATCTTATCATTTTTTTTTTTTTTTTTACAGAGGTATAAGTTTGTTGAGTATTCCTGGTAAATTATATGGGAGGATATTGATTGAGAGGGTGAAGGCATGTACAGAGCATCAGATTGGGAAGAGCAGTGTGGTTTCAAAAGTGGTAGAGATGATGTGTGGATTCAGGTGTTTGCTTTGAAGAATGTATGTGAGAAATACTTAGAAAAGCAAATTGATTTGTAATGTAGCATTTATGGATTTGAGAAAAAGGCATATGGATAGAGTTGATAGAGATGCTCTGTGGAAGGTATTAAGAATAATATGGTGTGGGGAGGCAAGTTGTTAGAAGCAGTGAAAAGTTTTTATCGAGGATGTAAGGCATGTGTACGTGTAGGAAAGAGAGGAAAGTGATTGGTTCTCAGATGAATGTAGGTTTGCGGCAGGGGTGTGTGATGTCTCCATGGTTGTTTAATTTGTTTATGGATGGGGTTGTTAGGGAGGTGAATGCAAGAGTTTTGGAAAGAGGGGCAAGTATGAAGTCTGTTGAGGATGAGAGAGCTTGGGAAGTGAGTCAGTTGTTGTTCGCTGATGATACAGCGCTGGTGGCTGATTCATGTGAGAAACTGCAGAAGCTGGTGACTGAGTTTGGTAAAGTGTGTGAAAGAAGAAAGTTAAGAGTAAATGTGAATAAGAGCAAGGTTGTTAGGTACAGTAGGGTTGAGGGTCAAGTCAATTGGGAGGTGAGTTTGAATGGAGAAAAACTGGAGGAAGTGAAGTGTTTTAGATATCTGGGAGTGGATCTGGCAGCGGATGGAACCATGGAAGCGGAAGTGGATCATAGGGTGGGGGAGGGGGCGAAAATTCTGGGAGCCTTGAAGAATGTGTGGAAGTCGAGAACATTATCTCGGAAAGCAAAAATGGGTATGTTTGAAGGAATAGTGGTTCCAACAATGTTGTATGGTTGCGAGGCGTGGGCTATGGATAGAGTTGTGCGCAGGAGGATGGATGTGCTGGAAATGAGATGTTTGAGGACAATATGTGGTGTGAGGTGGTTTGATCGAGTAAGTAACGTAAGGGTAAGAGAGATGTGTGGAAATAAAAAGAGCGTGGTTGAGAGAGCAGAAGAGGGTGTTTTGAAATGGTTCGGGCACATGGAGAGAATGAGTGAGGAAAGATTGACCAAGAGAATATATGTTCGGAGGTGGAGGGAACGAGGAGAAGAGGGAGACCAAATTGGAGGTGGAAAGTTGGAGTGAAAAAGATTTTGTGTGATCGGGGCCTGAACATGCAGGAGGGTGAAAGGAGGGCAAGGAATAGAGTGAATTGGAGCGATGTGGTATACCGGGTTGACGTGCTGTCAGTGGATTGAATCAAGGCATGTGAAGCGTCTGGGGTAAACCATGGAAAGCTGTGTAGGTATGTATATTTGCGTGTGTGGACGTATGTATATACATGTGTAATGGGGGTGGGTTGGGCCATTTCTTTCGCTCTGTTTCCTTGCGCTACCTCGCAAACGCGGGAGACAGCGACAAAGCAAAAAAAAAAAAAAAAATAATATGAATATGAATGTGAAAAATATATATATATATATATAATATATATATATATATATATATATAATATATATTATATATATAATATATTATATAATATATATATATATATATATATAATATATATATATATATATATATATTATATATATAATATATATATATATAATATATATATATATATAATATATATATATATATATATATATATATATACAAAGAAATATACATGATATACATGTATACACAGGTACTTTATTCATACTTTCGGCCCTTTCTCCCCTTGGGTTCCATTTTCCCGTCGCCACCCCGCCATACATGAAAATAAAACCCCCTCCACCCGCACGCACGCAAGGTAGCACTAGTTAAAGACAACAAATGCCACATTCGTTCACACTTAGTCTCTTGATGTCATGTATAATGAACCGAAACCACAACTCCATTTCTACATCCAGGCCCCACAGAACCTTCCATGGTTTACCCCAGACGCTTCACATACCCTGGTTCAGTCCATTGACAGTACGTCGGCCCTCGTATACCAATTCACTGTATGGATTTGTATGTAGCATTTATGGATCTGGAGAAGGCTCATGATAGAGTTGATGCTCTCTGGAAGGTATTATGAATATATGGTGTGGGAGGCAAGTTGTTAGAAGCAGTGAAAAGTTTTTATCGAGGATGTAAAGCATGTGTACGTGTAGGAAGAGAGGAAAGTGATTGGTTCTCAGTAAATGTAGGTTTGCGGCAGGGGTGTGTGATGTCTCCTTGGTTGTTTAATTTGTTTATGGATGGGGTTGTTAGGGAGGTGAATGCAAGAGTTTTGGAAAGAGGGGCAAGTATGAAGTCAGTTGTGGATGAGAGAGCTTGGGAAGTGAGTCAGTTATTGTTCGCTTATGATACAGCGCTGGTGGCTGATTCATGCGAGAAACTGCAGAAGCTGGTGACTGAGTTTGGTAAAGTGTGTGAAAGAAGAAAGTTAAGAGTAAATGTGAATAAGAGCAAGGTTAGTAGGTACAGTAGGGTTGAGGGACAAGTCAATTGGGAGGTACGTTTGAATAGAGAAAAAATGGAGGAAGTAAAGTATTTTAGATATCTGGGAGTGGATCTGGCAGCGGATGGAACCATGGAAGCGGAAGTGAATCATAGGGTGGGGGAGGGGGCGAAAATCCTGGGAGCCTTGAAGAATGTGTGGAAGTCGAGAACATTATCTCGGAAAGCAAAAATGGGTATGTTTGAAGGAATAGTGGTTCCAACAATGTTGTATGGTTGCGAGGCGCGGCTATGGATAGAGTTGTGCGGAGGAGGGTGGATGTGCTGGAAATGAGATGTTTGAGGACAATATGTGGTGTGAGGTGCTTTGATCGAGTAAGTAATGTAAGGGTGGGAGAGATGTGTGGAAATAAAAAGAGCGTGGTTGAGAGAGCAGAAGAGGGTGTTTTGAAATGGTTTGGGCACATGGAGAGAATGAGTGAGGAAAGATTGACCAAGAGGATATATGCGTCGGAGGTGGAGGGAACGAGGAGAAGTGGTAGATCACATTGGAGGTGGAAAGATGGAGTGAAAAAGATTTTGTGTGATCGGGGCCTGAACATGCAGGAGGGTAAAAGGTGGGTAAGGAATAGAGTGAATTGGATCGATGTGGTATACCGTGGTTGACGTGCTGTCAGTGGATTGAATCATTGCATGTGAAGCGTCTGGGGTAAACCATGGAAAGTTGTGTGGGGCCTGGAGGTGGAAAGGGAGCTGTGGTTTCGGGCATTATTGCATGACAGCTAGAGACTGAGTGTGAACGAATGGGGCCTTTGTTGTCTTTTCCTAGCGCTACCTCGCACACTTGTGGGGGGAGGGGGATGGTATTCCATGTGTGGCGAGATGGCGATGGGAATGAATAAAGGCAGACAGTGTGAATTGTGTGCATGGATATATATGTATGTGTCTGTGTGTGTATATATATATATATGTACATTGAGATGTATAGGTATGTATATTTGCGTGTGTGGACGTGTATGTATATACATGTGTATGGGGGTGGGTTGGGCCGTTTCTTTCGTCTGTTTCCTTGCGCTACCTCGCAAACGCCGGAGACAGCGACAAAGCAAAATAAATAAAATAAATATATATATATATATATATATATATATATATATATATATATATATATATATATATATATATAAATATATATATTGAAAGTTATAACTAACCAATCAAGAACGTAATCATTCTCTTTCATGAGACATTCAACTGCAATACCATCCAGACCAGCAGCCTCGCCATATTTCGTTTCATGCAAGTATTTTCCCATCTTCCTCGCTATTTTCATCAGACCACTGGTCATGACTCACTCACTTGCCATACCTCCCCGACCCTGTCATCTTATCATCAATCTCATATAATAATCTTTCATAGTACTCGTTTCATCTCCCATTCACCTCACCACTGCTTATTATCACTAACTCATTTACCCTTTCATAAATACTCTCATTCATCAACTTGTTTTTCTCAAGTTATCAACCTCTTTTAGAATCCTCTCTTTGTCCTCCTTGAGCTTTGCTGATTTTCGCTCGCCTCAATTCTCATCTATTCTCATAATTAGCTCCTGCACCTTCCTCTTGACTGCTTGGCGCTTTCTCTTGAACTTCTTCCAATCGCTCGAACTCCTGTACTGTGAGCAACGTGAATACACCTCTCTATTTCATTAGGATCTTTATTTCGTCATCACACCATTATATCCTTTCATATTCAATCACTTCTCTCCTTCAGTATGTCACACATTTCAGCACTGCTTCCGTAAACACCTCCCATTCCTCACCCACTAGCTATATATATATGTCAAAGTTTTTATTGATATCAGTGGGAGAGTATCATTCCTAATGACAATTTTCTTCTTATGAACAGTGGTGGTGATGAGATAAGAGGCCTTCAGTCCCTCAGCTTCAGCTGGTACTACGCCTTCGGTATGCACTTCTGTGAAGCTCACGCTTCCCTTCCTCGTATGGCCAGCACTCAGATCTTGGTCATGTTCCTGTGGCTGTACACTATGATACTGACCATTGCCTACTCCACCAACCTGAGGGCTTTCCTAATAGTGAGGAAGCCACCGGCTATGATGGAGACCATCAAGGAACTATATGAATCCGGCCTCGAAGTGGCGGCAGAAGGAACTGTTTATAGAGATGGGATAGCCGCTTCAAGTGACCCTTACCTGAGGGTGAGGAGACAGATAGTACTAAGACACGTCCACACACAAGAACACAAGATACTGGACATATTGCACATAACACATCCTTAACAACATGGTTTATATACTGGACATGTTGCACATAACACATCCTTAACAACCTGGTTTATGTACTGGACATGTTGCACATAACACATCCTTAACAACCTGGTTTATGTACTGGACATGTTGCACATAACACATCCTTAACAACCTGGTTTATGTACTGGACATGTTGCACATAACACATCCTTAACAACCTGGTTTATATACTGGACATGTTGCACATAACACATCCTTAACAACATGGTTTATATACTGGACATATTGCACATAACACAACCTTAACAACATGGTTTATATACTGGACATGTTGCACATAATACAACCTTACCAACATGGTTTATATACTGGACATATTGCACATAACACAACCTTAACAACATGGTTTATATACTGGACATGTTGCACATAATACAACCTTACCAACCTGCTTAATGTACTGCACATGTTGCACATAACACAACCTTACCAACCTGGTTAATGTACTGGACATGTTGCACATAACACAACCTTACCAACTTGGTTAATGTACTGGACATGTTGCACATAACACATCCTTAACAACCTGGTTTATGTACTGGACATGTTGCACATAACACATCCTTAACAACCTGGTTTATGTACTGGACATGTTGCACATAACACATCCTTAACAACCTGGTTTATGTACTGGACATGTTGCACATAACACATCCTTAACAACCTGGTTAATGTACTGCACATGTTGCACATAACACAACCTTACCAACTTTGTTAATGTACTGGATATGTTGCACATAACACATCCTTAACAACCTGGTTTATGTACTGGACATGTTGCACATAACACATCTTTAACAACCTGGTTTATGTACTGGACATGTTGCACATAACACATCCTTAACAACCTGGTTTAATGTACTGGACATGTTGCACATAATACATCCTTAACAACCTGGTTTAATGTACTGGACATGTTGCACATAATACATCCTTAACAACCTGGTTTATGGTGATCCTCTTTTAACAGGATGGAATGGACGGTTTGTTTAGAAACTTCAGCTTTGTTGTGTCTTCCCGGCCAGAGGCTGGTACTGGGGTTGTTGCCTGGATCCTCCATCATTTATCTCTTTATCCAACTGTATTTACTTTGCTATTCTGCTAAACAAGTTTCACTCGTATCCCAAAACTGATTATTGATTTCCACCTCATCTTACTTCCCATAACCTACGTGAATATCACTATTTTATCAATATTTGCTTCACTTTCTTTCCTATTGCCTTCCATTTATCCTTAAAATCAGAGAACAACGTCTTCCTATTTCCCTGTATTACCGTGTTCATCATCTCAGTGGTGCCCCTTCGTCTCCTCTCTCATGGACCACATACAGTTACAGTCCATATGTTAAATTGTCTGAGAATATTCACCATCATTCCATCTTTTGTTTAACAAGATCCTGTATCTTCATTCAGTTGTGCTGTATTGATTTATTCAAATGATTTCTCTACCAGGATAAGCTGGGATGACATAGTCAGTGAGAACAATGTGGTCGTAGCTTGGGAAACCTTTCGTAAGACGTTCACAGCAGCAGAGGACACATCACTTGTGGTAGTGCGCTGCGGACGGTCAGTTTCCATAACTAAGACAATGATGGAAATATGAAATAAAGAACTGCTTCTTGTCTGAGAAAATTGCGTAAAGAGGCTCAAAGATAACAACAACCATCATGATACAGTTGGTTATATAAATTTCTATAGAAAATGTAGAAAGATATACATTGCTATAAACATCGCTATGAAGTTTATATTGCTGAGAATAGCCAAGGAAATCCTAGAGAAATTTATTGTCATATTGGAAGCAATACGTCATCAGTCGCTCAGCTGGTCTATCAAGTAGGGAAAACTGTGACTTGGTTCAACGCACTGTAGTCATAACAATGATCATACATAACTTTCTCTCATACGTATTTATCAACGAAGACAGATCCAGTCCCACTGCTAGGATTAACTGGAATATATGTAAGGAAAACAGTCGTTCATGATACGATATACCTGAAGAAGATTAGAAAATTACGTAATGTCTCACCATTGCTAAAGAATAGGTAATATGTCATTGCCCAGACATCATTGTCTAGTTAGGTTGACGTCCATGATCGGTAAATTTATAGATCCATCGTTCGAGACAAGACTGTAAATCGTCTCGTTGATCCCCATTTTCTATTAAATCGCTTGTGATTTACAAATCTAATTGATCTATTTTACGATATAATCAACATGTATAATGAAAATAAAACGGTTGACATCTTCTGTCTACATATTCAGAAAGTATTTGATGAAATCCTTATCAAAGCTGAATCGCGAAAGTTATGTCAGGTAGTATACACTGGGTTACACGTCGGTGGCTGGATCTGGTTGACTGATCACAAATGAGTCGTGATCAACAGCCAAGCCTCAGTATGGTTAGACGTGACAAGTGGCGTGTCGCAGGGATTGGTCTTGAGACACTTTTTGTTTCATATATACATGTCAGTGACACTGGTGTTCGGCTGTGTTGTAAGACAGCAAAGTTGGCAGATTGTAATAAGTTGGAAAATTAAGCTACATCAGAAACTGAACAACCTCCACAGCTGCCAGATGACAGAGGTAAACTATTAGCCGAGTATCACAGGTGGGATATGGATTAGTACGTGTCAAGTTTTACACATCGGTTATAAAAACGAGAAGACAAGTTACAGTATGAATTATGGTGAACAACATGAGGGAATTGAGTAGAAAAACATAGGTGTAAGAATCCCTAGTGACCTAAAGCCAAGTAAATAGTGAACAGAAGCAGAAAAGCAAGCGAACAAAGATCTAGGTGTCATAGGTAGGGTATTCGAATCCAAGTTTAAAAAAACGAATCCTCATTTCTTACAAGTCACTAGTGCATCCCTATCTTCAGTTTTGGTCATCCAACTTGAAAAGAGATGATAGGACAGAGAAGGTACAACGGCAAGCAATGAATATGAGCACTAGAATGAGAATCAAATCCTATGAGAGCAGAAAAGATGAGATTACTTAGCATACGAAGGGAGAAGATTAAAGGGTGATGTGATACAGGTACTCAAGATTATCAAAGGCTTTGATAATCTAGATCTAAGCGGCTCTTTGAGGCTATATTTGTCTGATTTTCAATGTCGTGATGGAAACAAAATCTTAAGAAAATATTTGACTTCGGATGAGTAGAATTACTTTTTCTTCTAGAAGATTGTTAAGATATGGAATGGTTCACAAAGTGTGTAGTTGGTGAATAAACTTGACAAATACTTCGAATGAGTAGAGTTACTTTTTCTTCAAGAGGATTGTTAACATATGGAATGGTTCACAACGTGTGTAGTTGGCGAATAAACTTGACAAATACTTCGCTTCAAGAACACGACTTACATTATTTGCGTCTTTAATCACGTACAAAGCTACCACTACAGGACACTCGCTAAGTAGGAAACTCGTCCCACAGGACGCTCTCCGTCCTTCAGGACACTCGCTAAGTAGGACACTCGTCCCACAGGACGCTCTCCATCCTTCAGGACACTCGCTAAGTAGGACACTCGTCCCACAGGACGCTCTCCGTCCTTCAGGACACTCACCCGACAGAACACAGGTATTTTTCCTCAAGTCATAACCTGGTTTTCCTACACTTACCATACGAATCTTTGTGGATTTAGTCTCTTTCCTCTATCATGGACAGCCTCGACAGGACTCTGTAGTTTGCTTCTGTTACCATTCTTTCGTATAACATCAAGAATTGCGTGGAGATTCTTCTCAGTCTTTTCCTGGGGTTCTCAAGCATCTTTTGATAGGCAATTATTGTTCATCAACACATTCCTCACCAACCCCATCTCTCACCAACCTATCTACGCCACAAGTCACTGTATATGAATCTTTCGACGGAAAAGTGAACTAAGTACGAATATCTGCAGGTATGACCTTGGTTGGCTACTCCAGTTCTCTGTACTCTGTATGGCTTTGTGTGGAGTAGTGTATATGAGTTCACTTTTCTTTTCATTTGTGCAAAAAATGTGAAAAAAAGATGAATAGCATCTGCTATTGGTCTCCTGACACCTGCACCTAAGTTGAGTCAGTGGTTAATTATCCACATCCACAGGGCCTGGCGAGAGTGTACAAAGGATATGACTTTCAAGAAGATACTTTTCCATTGGTTTTGGAGGGCAAGGCAGTCTTCCTCGGAAACCAAGTCACACTGGAGTTCCTCGTCTCGAACAAGTTCACCAGCCGGGGTATCCCTCGTATGAGAATCATGAAGGTCTGATTCAACACCTTATTATCCGTGCATGACCTTATTGTATCATGATAAGGTCTGATTCAACACCTTATTATCCGTGCATGCCCTTATTGTATCATAATAAGGTCTGATTCAACACCTTATCATCCGTGCATGCCCTTATTGTATCATAATAAGGTCTGATTCAACACCTTATTATCCGTGCATGACCTTATTGTATCATAATAAGGTCTGATTCAACACCTTATTATCCGTGCATGCCCTTATTGTATCATAATAAGGTCTGATTCAACACCTTATTATCCGTGCATGACCTTATTGTATCATAATAAGGTCTGATTCAACACCTTATTATCCGTGCATGACCTTATTGTATCATAATAAGGTCTGATTCAACACCTTATTATCCGTGCATGCCCTTATTGTATCATAATAAGGTCTGATTCAACACCTCATCATCCTTGCATGCCCTTATTGTATCATGATAAGGTCTGATTCAACACCTTATTATCCGTGCATGCCCTTATTGTATCATAATAAGGTCTGATTCAACACCTTATTATCCGTGCATGACCTTATTGTATCATAATAAGGTCTGATTCAACACCCTATTAGCCGTGCAAGACCTTATTGTATCATAATAAGGTCTGATTCAACACCTTATTATCCGTGCATGACCTTATTGTATCATAATAAAGTCTGATTCAACACCTTATTATCCGTGCATGCCCTTATTGTATCATAATAAGGTCTGATTCAACACCTTATCCGTGCATGCCCTTATTGTATCATAATAAGGTTTGATTCAACATCTTATTAGCCGTGCATGACCTTATTGTATCACAATAAGGCCTGATTCAACACCTTATTATCCGTGCATGCCCTTATTGTATCATAATAAGGTCTGATTCAACACCTTATTATCCGTGCAAGACCTAATTGTATCATAATAAAGTTTGATCCAACATCTTATTATCTTTGCATGACTTTATTGTATCATAATAAGATCTTATTCAAAACCTCATAATCTATGCATGACCTTGAGGTACCATGATAAGATCGGATTCAACACTTTATTATCTGTGCATGACCTTATTGTATCATGATAAGGTCAGATCCAGCACCTTATTATCCGTGCATGACCTTATTGTATCATAATAAGGTCTGACCCAACAACTTATTATCCATGCATATATATATATCCATATATATATATCCATGCATATATATATATATATATGCATATATATATATATATATATATATATATATATATATATATATATATATATATATATATATATATATATATATATATATATATATATATATATATATATATATATATATATATGTTTTTTTTTTTTTTTTTTTTTTTTTTATACTTTGTCGCTGTCTCCCGCGTTTGCGAGGTAGCGCAACAAAACAGACGAAAGAAATGGCCCAACCCTCCCCATACACATGTACATACACACGTCCACACACGCAAATATACATACCTACACAGCTTTCCATGGTTTACCCCGGACGCTTCACATGCCTTGATTCAATCCACTGACAGCACGTCAACCCCTGTATACCACATCGCTCCAATTCACTCTATTCCTTGCCCTCCTTTCACCCTCCTGCATGTTCAGGCCCCGATCACACAAAATCCTTTTCACTCCATCTTTCCACCTCCAATTTGGTCTCCCTCTTCTCCTCGTTCCCTCCACCTCCGACACATATATTCTCTTGGTCAATCTTTCCTCACTCATTCTCTCCATGTGCCCAAACCATTTCAAAACACCCTCTTCTGCTCTCTCAACCACGCTCTTTTTATTTCCACACATCTCTCTTACCCTTACGTTACTTACTCGATCAAACCACCTCACACCACACATTGTCCTCAAACATCTCATTTCCAGCACATCCATCCTCCTGCGCACAACTCTATCCATAGCCCACGCCTCGCAACCATACAACATTGTTGGAACTACTATTCCTTCAAACATACCCATTTTTGCTTTCCGGGATAATGTTCTCGACTTCCACACATTTTTCAAGGCTCCCAAAATTTTCGCCCCCTCCCCCACCCTATGATCCACTTCCGCTTCCCACGTATTCCCTGCGTGTCGCAGAAGGCGACTAAAAGGGAGGGAGCGGGGGGCTGGAAATCCTCCCCTCTCGTTTTTTCTTTTTTTTTTTTAATTTTCCAAAAGAAGGAACAGAGTGGGGCCAGGTGAGGATATCCCACAAAGGCCCAGTCCTCTGTTCTTAACGCTGCCTCGCTATCGCGGGAAATGGCGAATAGTTTGAAAGAAAAAGAAAGAATATATATATATATATATATATATATATATATATATATATATATATATATATATATATATATATATATATATATATATATATATATATATATATATATATATATATATATATATATATATATATATATATATATATATATATATATATATATATATATATATATATATATATATATATATATATATATATATATATGTTAATGTGCTGAGAGGTGCAACTGGAGGGATGTCTGATCATTATCTTGTGGAGGCTAAGGTGAAGATTTGTATGGGTTTTCAGAAAAGAAGAGTGAATGTTGGGGTGAAGAGGATGGTGAGAGTAAGTGAGCTTGGGAAGGAGACTTGTGTGAGGAAGTACCAGGAGAGACTGAGTACAGAATGGAAAAAGGTGAGAACAATGGAAGTAAGGGGAGTGGGGGAGGAATGGGATGTATTTAGGGAATCAGTGATGGATTGCGCAAAAGATGCTTGTGGTATGAGAAGAGTGGGAGGTGGGTTGATTAGAAAGGGTAGTGAGTGGTGGGATGAAGAAGTAAGAGTATTAGTGAAAGAGAAGAGAGAGGCATTTGGACGATTTTTGCGGGGAAAAAATGCAATTGAGTGGGAGATGTATAAAAGAAAGAGACAGGAAGTCAAAAGAAAGGTGCAAGAGGTGAAAAAAAGGGCAAATGAGAGTTGGGGTGAGAGGGTATCTTTAAATTTTAGGGAGAATAAAAAGATGTTCTGGAAGGAGGTAAATAAAGTGCGTAAGACAAGGGAGCAAATGGGAACTTCAGTGAAGGGCGCAAATGGGGAGCTGATAACAAGTAGTGGTGATGTGAGAAGGAGATGGAGTGAGTATTTTGAAGGTTTGTTGAATGTGTTTGATGATAGAGTGGCAGATATAGGGTGTTTTGGTCGAGGTGGTGTGCAAAGTGAGAGGGTTAGGGAAAATGATTTGGTAAACAGAGAAGAGGTAGTAAAAGCTTTGCGGAAGATGAAAGCCGGCAAGGCAGCAGGTTTGGATGGTATTGCAGTGGAATTTATAAAAAAAGGGGGTGACTGTATTGTTGACTGGTTGGTAAGGTTATTTAATGTATGTATGACTCATGGTGAGGTGCCTGAGGATTGGCGGAATGCGTGCATAGTGCCATTGTACAAAGGCAAAGGGGATAAGAGTGAGTGCTCAAATTACAGAGGTATAAGTTTGTTGAGTATTCCTGGTAAATTATATGGGAGGGTACTGATTGAGAGGGTGAAGGCATGTACAGAGCATCAGATTGGGGAAGAGCAGTGTGGTTTCAAAAGTGGTAGAGGATGTGTGGATCAGGTGTTTGCTTTGAAGAATGTATGTGAGAAATACTTAGAAAAGCAAATGGATTTGTATGTAGCATTTATGGATCTGGAGAAGGCATATGATAGAGTCGATAGAGATGCTCTGTGGAAGGTATTAAGAATATATGGTGTGGGAGGCAAGTTGTTAGAAGCAGTGAAAAGTTTTTATCGAGGATATAAGGCATGTGTACGTGTAGGAAGAGAGGAAAGTGATTGGTTCTCAGTGAATGTAGGTTTGCGGCAGGGGTGTGTGATGTCTCCATGGTTGTTTAATTTGTTTATGGATGGGGTTGTTAGGGAGGTGAATGCAAGAGTTTTGGAAAGAGGGGCAAGTATGAAGTCTGTTGGGGATGAGTTAGCTTGGGAAGTGAGTCAGTTGTTGTTCGCTGATGATACAGCGCTGGTGGCTGATTCATGCGAGAAACTGCAGAAGCTGGTGACTGAGTTTGGTAAAGTGTGTGGAAGAAGAAAGTTAAGAGTAAATGTGAATAAGAGCAAGGTTATTAGGTACAGTAGGGTTGAGGGTCAAGTCAATTGGGAGGTGAGTTTGAATGGAGAAAAACTGGAGGAAGTGAAGTGTTTTAGATATCTGGGAGTGGATCTGGCAGCGGATGGAACCATGGAAGCGGAGGTGGATCATAGGGTGGGGGAGGGGGCGAAAATTCTGGGAGCCTTGAAGAATGTGTGGAAGTCGAGAACATTATCTCGGAAAGCAAAAATGGGTATGTTTGAAGGAATAGTGGTTCCAACAATGTTGTATGGTTGCGAGGCGTGGGCTATGGATAGAGTTGTGCGCAGGAGGATGGATGTGCTGGAAATGAGATGTATGAGGACAATGTGTGGTGTGAGGTGGTTTGATCGAGTAAGTAACGTAAGGGTAAGAGAGATGTGTGGAAATAAAAAGAGCGTGGTTGAGAGAGCAGAAGAGGGTGTTTTGAAATGGTTTGGGCACATGGAGAGAATGAGTGAGGAAAGATTAACCAAGAGGATATATGTGTCGGAGGTGGAGGGAACGAGGAAAAGAGGGAGACCAAATTGGAGATGGAAGGATGGAGTGAAAAAGATTTTGTGTGATCGGGGCCTGAACATGCAGGAGGGTGAAAGAAGGGCAAGGAATAGAGTGAATTGGAGCGATGTGGTATACCGGGGTTGACGTGCTGTCAGTGGATTGAATCAAGGCATGTGAAGCGTCTGGGGTAAACCATGGAAAGCTGTGTAGGTATGTATATTTGCGTGTGTGGACGTATGTATATACATGTGTATGGGGGTGGGTTGGGCCATTTCTTTCGTCTGTTTCCTTGCGCTACCTCGCAAACGCGGGAGACAGCGACAAAGCAAAAAAAAAAAAAAAAGAAATATATATATATATATATATATATATATATATATATATATATATATATATATATATATATATATATATATATATATATGTATGTGAGAAATACTTAGAAAAGCAAATGGATTTGTATGTAGCATTTATGGATCTGGAGAAGGCATATGTTAGAGTTGATAGAGATGCTCTGTGGAAGGTATTAAGAATATATGGTGTGGGAGGCAAGTTGTTAGAAGCAGTGAAAAGTTTTTATCGAGGATGTAAGGCATGTGTACGTGTAGGAAGAGAGGAAAGTGATTGGTTCTCAGTGAATGTAGGTTTGCGGCAGGGGTGTGTGATGTCTCTATGGTTGTTTAATTTGTTTATGGATGGGGTTGTTAGGGAGGTGAATGCAAGAGTTTTGGAAAGAGGGGCAAGTATGAAGTCTGTTGGGGATGAGAGAGCTTGGGATGTGAGTCAGTTGTTGTTCGCTGATGATACAGCGCTGGCGGCTGATTCATGTGAGAAACTGCAGAAGCTGGTGACTGAGTTTGGTAAAGTGTGTGAAAGAAGAAAGTTAAGAGTAAATGTGAATAAGAGCAAGGTTATTAGGTACAGTAGGGTTGAGGGTCAAGTCAATTGGGAGGTGAGTTTGAATGGAGAAAAACTGGAGGAAGTGAAGTGTTTTAGATATCTGGGAGTGGATCTGGCAGCGGATGGAACCATGTAAGCGGAAGTGGATCATAGAGTGGGGGAGGGGGCGAAAATTCTGGGAGCCTTGAAGAATGTGTGGAAGTCGAGAACATTATCTCGGAAAGCAAAAATGGATATGTTTGAAGGAATAGTGGTTCCAACAATGTTGTATGGTTGCGAGGCGTGGGCTATGGATAGAGTGGTGCGCAGGAGGATGGATGTGCTGGAAATGAGATGTTTGAGGACAATGTGTGGTGTGAGGTGGTTTGATCGAGTAAGTAACGTAAGGGTAAGAGAGATGTGTGGAAATAAAAAGAGCGTGGTTGAGAGAGCAGAAGAGGGTGTTTTGAAGTGGTTTGGGCACATGGAGAGAATGAGTGAGGAAAGATTGACCAAGAGGATATATGTGTCGGAGGTGGAGGGAACGAGGAGAAGAGGGAGACCAAATTGGAGGTGGAAAGATGGAGTGAAGAAGATTTTGTGTGATCAGGGCCTGAACATGCAGGAGGGTGAAAGGATTGCAAGGAATAGAGTGAATTGGAGCGATGTGGTATACCGGGGTTGACGTGCTGTCAGTGGATTGAATCAGGGCATGTGAAGCGTCTCGGTTAAACCATGGAAAGCTGTGTAGGTATGTATATTTGCGTGTGTGGACGTATGTATATACATGTGTATGGGGGTGGGTTGGGCCATTTCTTTCGTCTGTTTCCTTGCGCTACCTCGCAAACGCGGGAGACAGCGGCAAAAAAAAAAAAAAAAATATATATATGAGAATACTTACCACACATTCCTCACGTGTCGTAGCAGGCGACTAAAGGTGACGGGAGCGGGGGGCCAGAAACCCTTCCCTCCTTGTATTTTAACTTTCTAAAAGGGCGTCACGCGGGGAGTGCTCATCCCCCTCGAAGGCTCAGATTGGGGTGTCTAAATGTGTGTGGATGTAACCAAGATGAGAAAAAAGGAGAAATAGGTAGTATGTTTGAGGAAAGGAACCTGGACGTTTTGCGAATGTCTTGGGAGTAAAGTCAAGGGTTAGTGTGAGGACAAGAGCAAGGGAAGGAGTAGCACTACTCCTGAAACAGGAGTGGTGGGAGTATGGGATAGAGTGTAACAAAGCAAACTCTAGATTGATATGGGTAAAACTGAAAGTTGATGGAGAGACATGGGTGATTATTGGTGCATATGCACCTGGGCATGAGAAGAACGATCATGAGAGGCAAGTGTTTTGGGAGTAGCTGAGTGAGTGTGTTAGTAGTTTTGATGCACGAGACCGGCTTATAGTGATGGATGATTTGAATGCAAAGGTGAATAATGTGGCAGTTGAGGGAATAATTGGTGTACATGGGGTGTTCAGTGTTGTAAATAGAAATGGTGAAGAGCTTGTAGATCTATGTGCTGAAAAAGGACTGGTGATTGGGAATACCTGGTTTAAGAAGAGAGATATACATAAGTATACTTATGTAAGTAGGAGAGATGGCCAGAGAGCGTTATTGGATCACGTGTTAATTGATGGGCGCGCGAAAGAGAGACTTTTGGATGTTAATGTGCCGAGAGGTGCAACTGGAGGGATGTCTGATCATTATCTTGTGGAGGTGAAGGTGAAGATTTGCATGGGTTTTCAGAAAAGAAGAGAGAATGTTGGGGTGAAAAGTGTGGTGAGAGTAAGTGATCTTGGGAAGAAGACTTAAATGAGGAAGTACCAAAAGAGACTGAGTGCAGAATGGAAAAAGGCGAGAACAAAGGGCGTAAAAACAAAGGGCGTAAGGGGAGTGGGGGAGGAATGGAATGCATTTAGGGAAGCAGTGATGGCTTGCGCAGAAAATGCTTGCGGCATGAGAAGCGTGGGAGGTGGGCAGATTAGAAAGGGTAGTGAGTGGGGAATGAGGAAGTAAGATTATTAGTGAAAGAGAAGAAAGATTCATTTGGACGATTTTTGCAGGGAAATAATGCAAATGAGTGGGAGATGTATAAATGATAGAGGCAGGAGGTCAAGAGAAAGGTGCAAGAGTTGAAAAAGAGAGCAAATGAAAGTTGAGGTGAGAGATTATCATTAAACTTTAGGGAGAATAAAAAGATGTTTTGGAAGGAGGTAAATAAACTGTGAAAGGGGCAAATGGGAAGGTCATAACAAGTAGTGTTGATGTGTGAAGGAGATGGAGTGAGTGTTTTGAAGGTTTGTTGAATGTGTTTGATGATAGGGTGTTTTGGTCGAGGTGGTGTGCACAGTGAGAGGGTTAGGGGAAAATGATTTGGTAAACAGAGAAGAGGAAGTAAAAGCTCTGCGGAAGATGAAAGCCGGCAAAGCAGCGGGATTGGATGGTATTGCAGTGTAATATATCAAAAAAGTTGGTGAATGTATTGTTGACTGGTTGGTATGGTTATTTAATGAATGTATGACTCATGGTGAGGTGCCTGAGGATTGAAGGAATGCTTGCATAGTACCATTGTACCATTCCTGGGAAATTATATGGGAGGGTATTGATTGAGAGGGGGAAGGCATGTACAGAGCATCAGATTGGGGAAGAGCAGTGTGGTTTGAGAAGTGGTAGATGATGTGTGGATCAGGTGTTTCCTTTGAAGAATGTATTTGAGAAATACTTAGAAAAGCAAATGGATTTGTATGTAGCATTTATAGATCTGGAGAAGGCATTTGATACAGTTGATAGAGATGCCCTGTGGAAGGTATTATGAATGTATGGTATGGAAGGCAAGTTGCTAGAAGCAGTGAAAAGTTTTTATCGAGGATGTAAAGCATGTGTACGTGTAGGAAAAGAGGAAAGTGATTACTTCTCAGTGAATGTTGGTTTGCGGCAGGGGTGTGTGATGTCTCCATGGTTTGTTTGATTTGTTTATGAATGGGGTTGTTAGGGAGGTGAATGCAAGAGTTTTAGAAAGAGGGGCAAGTATGCAGTCTGTTGTGGATTAGAGAGCTTGGGAAGTGAGTCAGTTGTTGTTCGCTGATGATACAGTGCTGGTGGCTGATTCGTGTGAGAAATTGCAGAAGCTGGTGACTGAGTTTGGTAAAGTGTGTGAAAGAAGAAAGCTGAGAGTAAATGTAAATAAGAGCAAGGTTATTAGGTACAGTAGGGTTGAGGGACAAGTCAAGTGGGAGGTACGTTTGAATGGAGAAAAACTTGAGGAAATGAAGTGTTTTAGATATCTTGGAGTTGATTTGGTAGCGGATGGAACCATGGAGGCGGAAGTGAATCATAGGGTGGGGGAAGGGGCAAAAGTTCTTGGAGCGTTAAAGAATGTGTTGAAGTCGAGAACATTTTCTCGGAAAGCAAAAATGGGTATGTTTGAAGGAATAGTGGTTCCAACAGTGTTATATGGTTGCGAGTCGTGGGCTATGGATAGAGTTGTGCGCAGGAGGGTGGATGTGCTGGAAATGAGATGTTTGAGGGAAATGTGTGTTGTGAGATGGTTTGATCGAGTAAGTAATAATAGGGTAAAAGAGATGTGTGGTAATAAAAAGAGCGTGGTTGAGAGAGCAGAAGAGAGTGTTTTGAAATGTTTTGGTCACATGTAGAGAATGAGTGAGGAAAGATTGACAAAGAAGATGCACATGTTAGAGGCGAAAGGAACGAGAAGTGGGAAACCAAATTCGAGGTGGAAAGATGGAGTGAAAAAGATTTTGAGTGATCGGGGCCTGAACATGCAGGAGGGTGAAAGGCGTGCAAGGAATTAAGTGAACTGGAACGATGTGGTATACCGGGATCGACGTGCTGTCAATGGATTGAACCAGAGCATGTGAAGCGTTTGGGGTAAACTATTGAAAGTTCTGTGGGGCCTGGATGTGGAAAGGGAGCTGTGGTTTCGGTGCATTATTACATGACAGCTAGAGACTGAATGTGTACAAATGTGGCCTTTGCTGTTTTTTCCTAGCGCTACCTTGCGCACATGAGAGGGGAGGGGGTTGTTATTTCATGTGCGGCGGGATAGCGATGGGAATGAATAAAGGCAGACAATATGAATTATATACATGTGTATATATGCATATGTCTGAGTGTGTATATATATATATATATATATATATATATATATATATATATATATATATATATATATATATGTATATATATATATATATATATATATATATATATATATATATATATATATATATATATATATATATATATATATATATATATAATGTATACGTTGAGTTGTATATGTATGTATATTTGCGCGTGTGGACGTGTATGTATATACATGTGCATGTGGGTGGGTTAGGCCATTTCTTTCGTCTGTTTCCTTGCGCTACCTCGCAAACGCGGGAGACAGCGACAAAGTATAAAAAAAAAAAAAAAAAAAAAAAAAAATATATATATATATATATATATATATATATATATATATATATATATATATATATATATATATACATATATATATATATATATATATATATGTATACATATATATATATATATATATATATATATATATATATATATATATATATATATATATATATATATATATATATATATATCTTTTCTTTTCTTTTGAACTATTCGCCATTTCCCGCGTTGGAATATCCTCACCTGGCCCCCTCTGTTCCTTCTTTTGGAAAATTTAAAAAAAAAAGAGAGGGGAGGATTTCCAGCCCCCCGCTCCCATATATATATAAATATATATATATATATATATATATATATATATATATATATATATATATATATATATATATATATATATATATATATATATTTATTATTATTATACTTTCTCGCTGTCTCCCGCGTTTGCGAGGTAGCGCAAGGAAACAGACGAAAGAAATGGCCCCCCCCCCCCATACATATGTATATACATACGTCCACACACGCAAATATACATACCTACACAGTTTTCCATGGTTTACCCCAGACGCTTCACATGCCCTGCTTCAATCCACTGACAGCACGTCAACCCCGGTATACCACATCGCTCCAATTCACTCTATTCCTTGCCCTCCTTTCACCCTCCTGCATGTTCAGGCCCCGATCACACAAAATCTTTTTCACTCCATCTTTCCACCTCCAATTTGGTCTCCCTCTTCTCCTTGTTCCCTCCACCTCCGACACATATATCCTCTTGGTCAATCTTTCCTCACTCATCCTCTCCATGTGCCCAAACCACTTCAAAACACCCTCTTCTGCTCTCTCAACCACGCTCTTTTTATTTCCACACATCTCTCTTACCCTTACGTTACTCACTCGATCAAACCACCTCACACCACACATTGTCCTCAAACATCTCATTTCCAGCACATCCATCCTCCTGCGCACAACTCTATCCATAGCCCACGCCTCGCAACCATACAACATTGTTGGAACCACTATTCCTTCAAACATACCCATTTTTGCTTTCCGAGATAATGTTCTCGACTTCCACACATTCTTCAAGGCCCCCAGGATTTTCGCCCCCTCCCCCACCCTATGATCCACTTCCGCTTCCATGGTTTCATCCGCTGCCAGATCCACTCGTAGATATCTAAAACACTTCACTTCCTCCAGTTTTTCTCCATTCAAACTCACCTCCCAATTGACTTGACCCTCAACCCTACTGTACCTAATAACCTTGCTCTTATTCACATTTACTCTTAACTTTCTTCTTCCACACACTTTTCCAAACTCAGTCACCAGCTTCTGCAGTTTCTCACATGAATCAGCCACCAGCGCTGTATCATCAGCGAACAACAACTGACTCACTTCCCAAGCTCTCTCATCCCCAACAGACTTCATACTTGCCCCTCTTTCCAAAACTCTTGCATTTACCTCCTAACAACCCCATATATATACATATATATATATATATATATATATATAAATATATATATATATATATATATATATATATATATATATATATATATATATATATATATATATATACATATATATATGACTCATGTATGACTCATGGTGAGGTGCCTGAGGATTGGCGGAATGCGTGCATAGTGCCATTGTACAAAGGCAAAGGAGATAAGAGTGAGTGCTCAAATTACAGAGGTATAAGTTTGTTGAGTATTCCTGGTAAATTATATGGGAGGGTATTGATTGAGAGGGTGAAGGCATGTACAGAGCATCAGATTGGGGAAGAGCAGTGTGGTTTCAGAAGTGGTAGAGGATGTGTGGATCAGGTGTTTGCTTTGAAGAATGTATGTGAGAAATACTTAGAAAAGCAAATGGATTTGTATGTAGCATTTATGGATCTGGAGAAGGCATATGATAGAGTTGATAGAGATGCTCTGTGGAAGGTATTAAGAATATATGGTGTGGGAGGAAAGTTGTTAGAAGCAGTGAAAAGTTTTTATCGAGGATGTAAGGCATGTGTACGTGTAGGAAGAGAGGAAAGTGATTGGTTCTCAGTGAATGTAGGTTTGCGGCAGGGGTGTGTGATGTCTCCATGGTTGTTTAATTTGTTTATGGATGGGGTTGTTAGGGAGGTAAATGCAAGAGTTTTGGAAAGAGGGGCAAGTATGAAGTCTGTTGGGGATGAGAGAGCTTGGGAAGTGAGTCAGTTGTTGTTCGCTGATGATACAGCGCTGGTGGCTGATTCATGTGAGAAACTGCAGAAGCTGGTGACTGAGTTTGGAAAAGTGTGTGGAAGAAGAAAGTTAAGAGTAAATGTGAATAAGAGCAAGGTTATTAGGTACAGCAGGGTTGAGGGTCAAGTCAATTGGGAGGTGAGTTTGAATGGAGAAAAACTGGAGGAAGTGAAGTGTTTTAGATATCTGGGAGTGGATCTGGCAGCGGATGGAACCATGGAAGCGGAAGTGGATCATAGGGTGGGGGAGGGGGCGAAAATCCTGGGGGCCTTGAAGAATGTGTGGAAGTCGAGAACATTATCTCGGAAAGCAAAAATGGGTATGTTTGAAGGAATAGTGGTTCCAACAATGTTGTATGGTTGCGAGGCGTGGGCTATGGATAGAGTTATGCGCAGGAGGATGGATGTGCTGGAAATGAGATGTTTGAGGACAATGTGTGGTTTGAGGTGGTTTGATCGAGTGAGTAACGTAAGGGTAAGAGAGATGTGTGGAAATAAAAAGAGCGTGGTTGAGAGAGCAGAAGAGGGTGTTTTGAAGTGGTTTGGGCACATGGAGAGGATGAGTGAGGAAAGATTGACCAAGAGGATATATGTGTCGGAGGTGGAGGGAACAAGGAGAAGAGGGAGACCAAATTGGAGGTGGAAAGATGGAGTGAAAAAGATTTTGTGTGATCGGGGCCTGAACATGCAGGAGGGTGAAAGGAGGGCAAGGAATAGAGTGAATTGGAGCGATGTGGTATACCGGGGTTGACGTGCTGTCAGTGGATTGAAGCAGGGCATGTGAAGCGTCTGGGGTAAACCATGGAAAGCTGTGTAGGTATGTATATTTGCGTGTGTGGACGTATGTATATACATGTGTATGGGGGGGGGGTTGGGCCATTTCTTTCGTCTGTTTCCTTGCGCTACCTCGCAAACGCGGGAGACAGCGACAAAGTATAATAAATAAATATAATATATATATATATATATATATGTGTATGTATATATATATATACCTGGGGATAGCAAAGAAAGAATACTTCCCACGCATTCCTCACGTGTCGTAAATGGCGACTACAGGGGACGGGAGCATGGTGGGATGGAAACCCTTCCCTCATTGTATTCTAACTTTCTTGAAACGGAAACAGAAGAAGGAGTCACGCGAGGAGTGCTCATCCGCCACAAAGGCTCAGACTGGGGTGTCTAAATGTGTGTGGATGTAACCAATATGAGAAAAAAGGAGAGATAGGTAGTATGTTTGAGGAAAGGAACCAGGATGTTTTGGCTCTGAGTGAAACGAAGCTCAAGGGTAAAGGGGAAGAGTGGCTTGCGAATGTCTTGGAGGTAAAGTAAGGGGTTAGTGATGGGACAAGAGCAAGGGAAGGAGTAGCACTACTCCTGAAACAGGAGTGGTGGGAGTATGTGATGGAGTGTAAGAAAGTAAACTGTAGATTGATATTGGTTCAGCTGAAAGTTGATGGAGAGAGATGGGTGATTATTGGTGCATATGCACCTGGGCATGAGAAGAAAGATCATGAGAGACAGGTGTTTTGGGAGCAGCTGAATGAGTGTGTTAGTCTTTTTGATGCACGAAACCGGGTTATAGTGATGGGTGATTTGAATGCAAAGGTGAGTAATGTGGCAGTTGAGGGAATAATTGGTGTACATGGGGTGTTCAGTGATGTAAATGGAAATGGTGAAGAGTTTGTAGATTTATGTGCTGAAAAAGGACTGGTGATTTGGAATACTTGTTTTAAAAGGAGAGATATATATAAGTATACGTTTGTAAGTAGGAGTGATGGCCAGAGAATGTTATTGGATTATGTGTTAATTGATAGGCGTGCGAAAGAGAGACTTCTGGATGTTAACATGCTGAGAGGTGCAACTGGAGGGATGTTTGATCATTATCTTGTGGAGGCGAAGGTGAAGATTTGTAGGGTTTTTCAGAAACGAAGAGAGAATGTTGGGGTAAAGAGAGTGGTGAGAATAAGTGAGCTTGGTAAGGAGACTTGTGTGAGGAAGTACCAGGAGAGACTGAGTATAGAGTGGAAAAAGGTGAGTACAAAGGAGGTAAGGGGAGTGTAGGAGGAATGGGATATATTTAGGGAAGCAGTGATGGCTTGCGCAAAAGATGCTTGTGACATGAGAAGTGTGGGAGTTGGGCAGGTTAGAAATAGTAGTGAGTGGGGGGATGAAGAAGTAAGATTATTAGTGAAAGAGAAGAGAGATGCATTTGGACGATTTTTGCATGGAAATAATGGAAATGAGTGGGAGATGTATAAAAGAAAGAGACAGGAGGTCAAGACAAAGGCAAGAGGTGAAAAAGATGGCAAATGAGAGTTAGGGTGAGAGAGTATCAAGTTCTAGGGAGAATAAAAAGATGATTTGGAAGGAGGTAAATAAAGTCCGCAAGACAAGGGAATCAATGGGAACTCCAGTGAAGGGGGCTAATGGGGAGGTGATAACAAGTAGTGGTGATGTGAGAAGGAGATGGAGTGAGTATTTTGAAGGTTTGTTGAATGTGTTTGATTATAGAGTGGCAGATATAGGGTGTTTTGGTCGAGGTGATGTGCTAAGTGAGAGGGCTAGGGAGAATGATTTGGTAAACAGAGAAGATGTAGGAAAAGCTTTGCGGAAGTTGAAAGCCGGCAAGGCGGCGAGTTTGGATGTTATTGTAGTGGAATTTATAAAAAAAAGGTGGTGACTGTAATGTTGACTTGTTGGTAAGGTTATTTGATGTATGTATGACCCATGGTGAGGTGCCTGAGGATTGGCGGAATGCTTGCATAGTGCCATTGTACAAAGGCAAAGGGGATAAGAGTGAGTGCTCAAATTATAGAGGTATAAGTTTGTTGAGTATTCCTGGTAAATTATATCGGAGGGTATTGATTGAGAGGGTGAAGGTACGTACAGAGCATCAGATTGGGGAAGAGCAGTGTGGTTTCAGAAGTGGTAGAGGATGTGTGGATCAGGTGTTTGCTTTGATGATTGTATGTGAGAAATACTTAGAAAAGGAAATGGACTTTTATGTAGCATTTATGGATCTGGAGAAGGCATATGATAGAGTTGATAGAGATGCTCTATGGAAGACATTAAGAATATATAGTGTGGGAGGCAAGTTGTAAGAAGCAGTGAAAAGTTTTTATTGAGGATATAAGGGGTGTGTACGTGTAGGAAGAGAGGAAAGTGATTGGTTCTCAGTGAATGAAGGTTTGCGGCAGGGGTGTGTGATGTCTCCATGGTTGTTTAATTTGTTTATGGATGGGGTTGTTAGGGAGGTGAATGCAAGAGTTTTGGAAAGAGGGGCAAGTATGAAGTCTGTTGTGGATGATAGAGCTTATGAAGTGAGTCAGTTGTTGTTCGCTGATGATACAGTGCTGGTGGTTGTATCGGGTGAGAAACTGCAGATGCTGGTGACTGAGTTTCGTAAAGTGTGCGAAAGAAGAAAGCTGAGAGTAAATATGAATAAGAGCAAGGTTATCAGGTACAGCAGGGTTGAGGGACAAGTCAACTGGGAGGTACGTTTGAATGGAGAGAAACTGGAGGAAGTGAAGTGTTTTAGGTATCTGGGAGTGGATTTGTCAGCGGATGGAACCATGGAAGCGGAAATGAATCATAGGTTGGGGGAGGGAGTGAAAGTTCTTGGAGCGTTGAAGAATGTGTGGAAGTCGAAAATATTGTCTCGGAAAGTAGAAATGGGTATGTTTGAAGGAATAGTGGTTCCAACAATGTTATATGGTTGCGAGGCGTGGGCTATAGATAGAGTTGTGCGCAGGAGGATGGATGTGCTGGAAATGAGATGTTTGAGGACAATGTGTGGTGTGAGGTGGTTTGATCGAGTAAGTAACAAAGGGGTAAGAGAGATGTGTGGAAATAAAAAGAGCGTGGTTGAGAGAGCAGAAGAGGGTGTTTTGAAGTGGTTTTGGGCACATGGAGAGAATGAGTGAGGAAAGATTGACCAAGAGGATATATGTGTCGGAGGTGGAGGGAACGAGGAGAAGAGGGAGACCAAATTGGAGGTGGAAAGATGGAGTGAAGAAGATTTTGTGTGATCAGGGCCTGAACATGCAGGAGGGTGAAAGGATTGCAAGGAATAGAGTGAATTGGAGCGATGTGGTATACGGGGTTGACGTGCTGTCAGTGGATTGAATCAGGGCATGTGAAGCGTCTCGGTTAAACCATGGAAAGCTGTGTAGGTATGTATATTTGCGTGTGTGGACGTATGTATATACATGTGTATGGGGGTGGGTTGGGCCATTTCTTTCGTCTGTTTCCTTGCGCTACCTCGCAAACGCGGGAGACAGCGGCAAAAAAAAAAAAAAAAAATATATATATGAGAATACTTACCACACATTCCTCACGTGTTCGTAGCAGGCGACTAAAGGTGACGGGAGCGGGGGGCCAGAAACCCTTCCCTCCTTGTATTTTAACTTCTAAAGGGCGTCACGCGGGGAGTGCTCATCCCCCTCGAAGGCTCAGATTGGGGTGTCTAAATGTGTGTGGATGTAACCAAGATGAGAAAAAAGGAGAAATAGGTAGTATGTTTGAGGAAAGGAACCTGGACGTTTTGCGAATGTCTTGGGAGTAAAGTCAAGGGTTAGTGTGAGGACAAGAGCAAGGGAAGGAGTAGCACTACTCCTGAAACAGGAGTGGTGGGAGTATGGGATAGAGTGTAACAAAGCAAACTCTAGATTGATATGGGTAAAACTGAAAGTTGATGGAGAGACATGGGTGATTATTGGTGCATATGCACCTGGCATGAGAAGAACGATCATGAGAGGCAAGTGTTTTGGGAGTAGCTGAGTGAGTGTGTTAGTAGTTTTGATGCACGAGACCGGCTTATAGTGATGGATGATTTGAATGCAAAGGTGAATAATGTGGCAGTTGAGGGAATAATTGGTGTACATGGGGTGTTCAATGTTGTAAATAGAAATGGTGAAGAGCTTGTAGATCTATGTGCTGAAAAAGGACTGGTGATTGGGAATACCTGGTTTAAGAAGAGAGATATACATAAGTATACTTATGTAAGTAGGAGAGATGGCCAGAGAGCGTTATTGGATCACGTGTTAATTGATAGGCGCGCGAAAGAGAGACTTTTGGATGTTAATGTGCCGAGAGGTGCAACTGGAGGGATGTCTGATCATTATCTTGTGGAGGTGAAGGTGAAGATTTGCATGGGTTTTCAGAAAAGAAGAGAGAATGTTGGGGTGAAAAGTGTGGTGAGAGTAAGTGATCTTGGGAAGAAGACTTAAATTAGGAAGTACCAAAAGAGACTGAGTGCAGAATGGAAAAAGGCGAGAACAAAGGGCGTAAAAACAAAGGGCGTAAGGGGGAGTGGGGGAGGAATGGAATGCATTTAGGGAAGCAGTGATGGCTTGCGCAGAAAATGCTTGCGGCATGAGAAGCGTGGGAGGTGGGCAGATTAGAAAGGGTAGTGAGTGGGGAATGAGGAAGTAAGATTATTAGTGAAAGAGAAGAAAGATTCATTTGGACGATTTTTGCAGGGAAATAATGCAAATGAGTGGGAATGTATAAATGATAGAGGCAGGAGGTCAAGAGAAAGGTGCAAGAGTTGAAAAAGAGAGCAAATGAAAGTTGAGGTGAGAGATTATCATTAAACTTTAGGGAGAATAAAAAGATGTTTTGGAAGGAGGTAAATAAACTGTGAAAGGGGCAAATGGGAAGGTCAATAACAAGTAGTGTTGATGTGTGAAGGAGATGGAGTGAGTGTTTTGAAGGTTTGTTGAATGTGTTTGATGATAGGGTGTTTTGGTCGAGGTGGTGTGCACAGTGAGAGGGTTAGGGGAAAATGATTTGGTAAACAGAGAAGAGGAAGTAAAAGCTCTGCGGAAGATGAAAGCCGGCAAAGCAGCGGGATTGGATGGTATTGCAGTGTAATATCAAAAAAGTTGGTGAATGTATTGTTGACTGGTTGGTATGGTTATTTAATGAATGTATGACTCATGGTGAGGTGCCTGAGGATTGAAGGAATGCTTGCATAGTACCATTGTACCATTCCTGGGAAATTATATGGAGGGTATTGATTGAGAGGGGAAGGCATGTACAGAGCATCAGATTGGGGAAGAGCAGTGTGGTTTGAGAAGTGGTAGATGATGTGTGGATCAGGTGTTTCCTTTGAAGAATGTATTTGAGAAATACTTAGAAAAGCAAATGGATTTGTATGTAGCATTTATAGATCTGGAGAAGGCATTTGATACAGTTGATAGAGATGCCTGTGGAAGGTATTATGAATGTATGGTATGGAAGGCAAGTTGCTAGAAGCAGTGAAAAAGTTTTTATCGAGGATGTAAAGCATGTGTACGTGTAGGAAAAGAGGAAAGTGATTACTTCTCAGTGAATGTTGGTTTGCGGCAGGGGTGTGTGATGTCTCCATGGTTTGTTTGATTTGTTTATGAATGGGGTTGTTAGTGAGGTGAATGCAAGAGTTTTAGAAAGAGGGGCAAGTATGCAGTCTGTTGTGGATTAGAGAGCTTGGGAAGTGAGTCAGTTGTTGTTCGCTGATGATACAGTGCTGGTGGCTGATTCGTGTGAGAAATTGCAGAAGCTGGTGACTGAGTTTGGTAAAGTGTGTGAAAGAAGAAAGCTGAGAGTAAATGTAAATAAGAGCAAGGTTATTAGGCACAGTAGGGTTGAGGGACAAGTCAAGTGGGAGGTACGTTTGAATGGAGAAAAACTTGAGGAAATGAAGTGTTTTAGATATCTTGGAGTTGATTTGGTAGCGGATGGAACCATGGAAGCGGAAGTGAATCATAGGGTGGGGGGAAGGGGCAAAAGTTCTTGGAGCGTTAAAGAATGTGTTGAAGTCGAGAACATTTTCTCGGAAAGCAAAAATGGGTATGTTTGAAGGAATAGTGGTTCCAACAGTGTTATATGGTTGCGAGTCGTGGGCTATGGATAGAGTTGTGCGCAGGAGGGTGGATGTGCTGGAAATGAGATGTTTGAGGGAAATGTGTGTTGTGAGATGGTTTGATCGAGTAAGTAATAATAGGGTAAAAGAGATGTGTGGTAATAAAAAGAGCGTGGTTGAGAGAGCAGAAGAGAGTGTTTTGAAATGTTTTGGTCACATGTAGAGAATGAGTGAGGAAAGATTGACAAAGAAGATGCACATGTTAGAGGCGAAAGGAACGAGAAGTGGGAAACCAAATTCGAGGTGGAAAGATGGAGTGAAAAAGATTTTGAGTGATCGGGGCCTGAACATGCAGGAGGGTGAAAGGCGTGCAAGGAATTAAGTGAATTGGAACGATGTGGTATACCGGGATCGACGTGCTGTCAATGGATTGAACCAGAGCATGTGAAGCGTTTGGGGTAAACTATTGAAAGTTCTGTGGGGCCTGGATGTGGAAAGGGAGCTGTGGTTTCGGTGCATTATTACATGACAGCTAGAGACTGAATGTGTACAAATGTGGCCTTTGCTGTTTTTTCCTAGCGCTACCTTGCGCACATGAGAGGGGAGGGGGTTGTTATTTCATGTGCGGCGGGATAGCGATGGGAATGAATAAAGGCAGACAATATGAATTATGTACATGTGTATATATGCATATGTCTGAGTGTGTGTATATATATATATATATATATATATATATATATATATATATATATATATATATATATATATATATATATATATATATATATATATATATATATATATATATATATATATATATATGTATACGTTGAGTTGTATATGTATGTATATTTGCGCGTGTGGACGTGTATGTATATACATGTGCATGTGGGTGGGTTAGGCCATTTCTTTCGTCTGTTTCCTTGCGCTACCTCGCTAACGCGGGAGATAGCGACAAAGCAAAATAATATATATATATATATTATATATATATATATATATATATATATATATATATATATATATATATATATATATATATATATATATATATATATATATATATATATATATATATATATATATATATATATATATCTATACATATTATCCCTGGGGATAGGGGAGAAAGAATACTTCCCACGTATTCCCTGCGTGTCGTAGAAGGCGACTAAAAGGGGAGGGAGCGGGAGGCTGGAAATCCTTCCCTCTCGTTTTTTTTTTTTTTTAATTTTCCAAAAGAAGGAACAGAGAATTGGGCCAGGTGAGGGTATTCCCTCAAAGGCCCAGTCCTCTGTTCTTAACGCTACCTCGCTAATGCGGGAAATGGCGAATAGTTTGAAAGAAAGAAAAGATCTATACATATATAAATATATATATATATATATATATATATATATATATATATATATATATATATATATATATATATATATATATATATATATATATATATATATATATATATATATATCTTTTTCTTTTGAACTATTCGCCATTTCCCGCGTTGGAATATCCTCACCTGGCCCCCTCTGTTCCTTCTTTTGGAAAATTAAAAAAAAAAAAGAGGGGAGGATTTCCAGCCCCCCGCTCCCATATATATAAATATATATATATATATATATATATATATATATATATATATATATATATATATATATATATATATATATATATATATATATATATATATTTATTATTATTATACTTTGTCGCTGTCTCCCGCGTTTGCGAGGTAGCGCAAGGAAACAGACGAAAGAAATGGCCCCACCCCCCCCCCCCATACACATGTATATACATACGTCCACACACGCAAATATACATACCTACACAGTTTTCCATGGTTTACCCCAGACGCTTCACATGCCCTGCTTCAATCCACTGACAGCACGTCAACCCCGGTATACCACATCGCTCCAATTCACTCTATTCCTTGCCCTCCTTTCACTCTCCTGCATGTTCAGGCCCCGATCACACAAAATCTTTTTCACTCCATCTTTCCACCTCCAATTTGGTCTCCCTCTTCTCCTTGTTCCCTCCACCTCCGACACATATATCCTCTTGGTCAATCTTTCCTCACTCATCCTCTCCATGTGCCCAAACCACTTCAAAACACCCTCTTCTGCTCTCTCAACCACGCTCTTTTTATTTCCACACATCTCTCTTACCCTTACGTTACTCACTCGATCAAACCACCTCACACCACACATTGTCCTCAAACATCTCATTTCCAGCACATCCATCCTCCTGCGCACAACTCTATCCATAGCCCACGCCTCGCAACCATACAACATTGTTGGAACCACTATTCCTTCAAACATACCCATTTTTGCTTTCCGAGATAATGTTCTCGACTTCCACACATTCTTCAAGGCCCCCAGGATTTTCGCCTCCTCCCCCACCCTATGATCCACTTCCGCTTCCATGGTTCCATCCGCTGCCAGATCCACTCCCAGATATCTAAAACACCTCACTTCCTCCAGTTTTTCTCCATTCAAACTCACCTCCCAATTGACTTGACCCTCAACCCTACTGTACCTAATAACCTTGCTCTTATTCACATTTACTCTTAACTTTCTTCTTCCACACACTTTTCCAAACTCAGTCACCAGCTTCTGCAGTTTCTCACATGAATCAGCCACCAGCGCTGTATCATCAGCGAACAAAAACTGACTCACTTCCCAAGCTCTCTCATCCCCAACAGACTTCATACTTGCCCCTCTTTCCAAAACTCTTGCATTTACCTCCCTAACAACCCCATATATATACATATATATATATATATATATATATATATATATATATATATATATATATATATATATATATATATATATATATATATATATATATATATATATATATATATATATATATATATATATATATATATATATATATATACATATATATATGACTCATGTATGACTCATGGTGAGGTGCCTGAGGATTGGCGGAATGCGTGCATAGTGCCATTGTACAAAGGCAAAGGAGATAAGAGTGAGTGCTCAAATTACAGAGGTATAAGTTTGTTTAGTATTCCTGGTAAATTATATGGGAGGGTATTGATTGAGAGGGTGAAGGCATGTACAGAGCATCAGATTGGGGAAGAGCAGTGTGGTTTCAGAAGTGGTAGAGGATGTGTGGATCAGGTGTTTGCTTTGAAGAATGTATGTGAGAAATACTTAGAAAAGCAAATGGATTTGTATGTAGCATTTATGGATCTGGAGAAGGCATATGATAGAGTTGATAGAGATGCTCTGTGGAAGGTATTAAGAATATATGGTGTGGGAGGAAAGTTGTTAGAAGCAGTGAAAAGTTTTTATCGAGGATGTAAGGCATGTGTACGTGTAGGAAGAGAGGAAAGTGATTGGTTCTCAGTGAATGTAGGTTTGCGGCAGGGGTGTGTGATGTCTCCATGGTTGTTTAATTTGTTTATGGATGGGGTTGTTAGGGAGGTAAATGCAAGAGTTTTGGAAAGAGGGGCAAGTATGAAGTCTGTTGGGGATGAGAGAGCTTGGGAAGTGAGTCAGTTGTTGTTCGCTGATGATACAGCGCTGGTGGCTGATTCATGTGAGAAACTGCAGAAGCTGGTGACTGAGTTTGGAAAAGTGTGTGGAAGAAGAAAGTTAAGAGTAAATGTGAATAAGAGCAAGGTTATTAGGTACAGTAGGGTTGAGGGTCAAGTCAATTGGGAGGTGAGTTTGAATGGAGAAAAACTGGAGGAAGTGAAGTGTTTTAGATATCTGGGAGTGGATCTGGCAGCGGATGGAACCATGGAAGCGGAAGTGGATCATAGGGTGGGGGAGGGGGCGAAAATCCTGGGGGCCTTGAAGAATGTGTGGAAGTCGAGAAAATTATCTCGGAAAGCAAAAATGGGTATGTTTGAAGGAATAGTGGTTCCAACAATGTTGTATGGTTGCGAGACGTGGGCTATGGATAGAGTTGTGCGCAGGAGGATGGATGTGCTGGAAATGAAATGTTTGAGGACAATGTGTGGTGTGAGGTGGTTAGATCCAGTGAGTAACGTAAGGGTAAGAGAGATGTTTGGAAATAAAAAGAGCGTGGTTGAGAGAGCAGAAGAGGGTGTTTTGAAGTGGTTTGGGCACATGGAGAGGATGAGTGAGGAAAGATTGACCAAGAGGATATATGTGTCGGAGGTGGAGGGAACAAGGAGAAGAGGGAGACCAAATTGGAGGTGGAAAGATGGAGTGAAAAAGATTTTGTGTGATCGGGGCCTGAACATGCAGGAGGGTGAAAGGAGGGCAAGGAATAGAGTGAATTGGAGCGATGTGGTATACCGGGGTTGACGTGCTGTCAGTGGATTGAAGCAGGGCATGTGAAGCGTCTGGGGTAAACCATGGAAAGCTGTGTAGGTATGTATATTTGCGTGTGTGGACGTATGTATATACATGTGTATGGTGGGGGGTTGGGCCATTTCTTTCGTCTGTTTCCTTGCGCTACCTCGCAAACGCGGGAGACAGCGACAAAGTATAATAAATAAATATAATATATATATATATATATATATATATATATATATATATATATATATATATATATATATATATATATATATATATATGTGTATGTATATATATATATACCTGGGGATAGCGAAGAAAGAATACTTCCCACGCATTCCTCACGTGTCGTAAAAGGCGACTACAGGGGACGGGAGCATGGTGGGATGGAAACCCTTCCCTCATTGTATTCTAACTTTCTTGAAACGGAAACAGAAGAAGGAGTCACGCGAGGAGTGCTCATCCTCCACAAAGGCTCAGACTGGGGTGTCTAAATGTGTGTGGATGTAACCAATATGAGAAAAAAGGAGAGATAGGTAGTATGTTTGAGGAAAGGAGCCAGGATGTTTTGGCTCTGAGTGAAACGAAGCTCAAGGGTAAAGGGGAAGAGTGGCTTGCGAATGTCTTGGAGGTAAAGTAAGGGGTTAGTGATGGGACAAGAGCAAGGGAAGGAGTAGCACTACTCCTGAAACAGGAGTGGTGGGAGTATGTGATGGAGTGTAAGAAAGTAAACTGTAGATTGATATTGGTTAAGCTGAAAGTTGATGGAGAGAGATGGGTGATTATTGGTGCATATGCACCTGGGCATGAGAAGAAAGATCATGAGAGACAGGTGTTTTGGGAGCAGCTGAATGAGTGTGTTAGTCTTTTTGATGCACGAAACCGGGTTATAGTGATGGGTGATTTGAATGCAAAGGTGAGTAATGTGGCAGTTGAGGGAATAATTGGTGTACATGGGGTGTTCAGTGATGTAAATGGAAATGGTGAAGAGTTTGTAGATTTATGTGCTGAAAAAGGACTGGTGATTTGGAATACTTGTTTCAAAAGGAGAGATATATATAAGTATACGTTTGTAAGTAGGAGTGATGGCCAGAGAATGTTATTGGATTACGTGTTAATTGATAGGCGTGCGAAAGAGAGACTTCTGGATGTTAATATGCTGAGAGGTGCAACTGGAGGGATGTTTGATCATTATCTTGTGGAGGCGAAGGTGAAGATTTGTAGGGTTTTTCAGAAACGAAGAGAGAATGTTGGGGTAAAGAGAGTGGTGAGAATAAGTGAGCTTGGTAAGGAGACTTGTGTGAGGAAGTACCAGGAGAGACTGAGTATAGAGTGGAAAAAGGTGAGTACAAAGGAGGTAAGGGGAGTGTAGGAGGAATGGGATATATTTAGGGAAGCAGTGATGGCTTGCGCAAAAGATGCTTGTGACATGAGAAGTGTGGGAGTTGGGCAGGTTAGAAATAGTAGTGAGTGGGGGGATGAAGAAGTAAGATTATTAGTGAAAGAGAAGAGAGATGCATTTGGACGATTTTTGCATGGAAATAATGGAAATGAGTGGGAGATGTATAAAAGAAAGAGACAGGAGGTCAAGACAAAGGCAAGAGGTGAAAAAGATGGCAAATGAAAGTTAGGGTGAGAGAGTATCAAGTTCTAGGGAGAATAAAAAGATGATTTGGAAGGAGGTAAATAAAGTCCGCAAGACAAGGGAATGAATGGGAACTCCAGTGAAGGGGGCTAATGGGGAGGTGATAACAAGTAGTGGTGATGTGAGAAGGAGATGGAGTGAGTATTTTGAAGGTTTGTTGAATGTGTTTGATTATAGAGTGGCAGATATAGGGTGTTTTGGTCGAGGTGATGTGCTAAGTGAGAGGGCTAGGGAGAATGATTTGGTAAACAGAGAAGATGTAGGAAAAGCTTTGCGGAAGTTGAAAGCCGGCAAGGCGGCGAGTTTGGATGTTATTGTAGTGGAATTTATAAAAAAAAGGTGGTGACTGTAATGTTGACTTGTTGGTAAGGTTATTTGATGTATGTATGACCCATGGTGAGGTGCCTGAGGATTGGCGGAATGCTTGCATAGTGCCATTGTACAAAGGCAAAGGGGATAAGAGTGAGTGCTCAAATTATAGAGGTATAAGTTTGTTGAGTATTCCTGGTAAATTATATCGGAGGGTATTGATTGAGAGGGTGAAGGTATGTACAGAGCATCAGACTGGGGAAGAGCAGTGTGGTTTCAGAAGTGGTAGAGGATGTGTGGATCAGGTGTTTGCTTTGATGATTGTATGTGAGAAATACTTAGAAAAGGAAATGGACTTTTATGTAGCATTTATGGATCTGGAGAAGGCATATGATAGAGTTGATAGAGATGCTCTATGGAAGACATTAAGAATATATGGTGTGGGAGGCAAGTTGTAAGAAGCAGTGAAAAGTTTTTATTGAGGATATAAGGGGTGTGTACGTGTAGGAAGAGAGGAAAGTGATTGGTTCTCAGTGAATGAAGGTTTGCGGCAGGGGTGTGTGATGTCTCCATGGTTGTTTAATTTGTTTATGGATGGGGTTGTTAGGGAGGTGAATGCAAGAGTTTTGGAAAGAGGGGCAAGTATGAAGTCTGTTGTGGATGATAGAGCTTATGAAGTGAGTCAGTTGTTGTTCGCTGATGATACAGTGCTGGTGGTTGAATCGGGTGAGAAACTGCAGATGCTGATGACTGAGTTTCGTAAAGTGTGCGAAAGAAGAAAGCTGAGAGTAAATATGAATAAGAGCAAGGTTATCAGGTACAGCAGGGTTGAGGGACAAGTCAACTGGGAGGTACGTTTGAATGGAGAGAAACTGGAGGAAGTGAAGTGTTTTAGGTATCTGGGAGTGGATTTGTCAGCGGATGGAACCATGGAAGCGGAAATGAATCATAGGTTGGGGGAGGGAGTGAAAGTTCTTGGAGCGTTGAAGAATGTGTGGAAGTCGAAAATATTGTCTCGGAAAGTAGAAATGGGTATGTTTGAAGGAATAGTGGTTCCAACAATGTTATATGGTTGCGAGGCGTGGGCTATAGATAGAGTTGTGAAGAGGAGGGTGGATGTGCTGGAAATGAGATGTTTGAGGACAATATGTGGTGTGAGGTGGTTTGATTGAGTAAGTAATGTAAGGGTAAGAGAGATGTGTGGTAATAAAAAGAGTGTGGTTGAGAGAGCAGAAGAGGGTGTTTCGAAATCGTTTGGTCACATGGAGAGAATAAGTGAGGAAAGATTGACCAAGAGGATATATGTGTCAGAGGTGGAGGGAACGAGGAGAAGTGGGAGACCAAAGTGGAGGTGGAACGATGGAGTGAAAAAGATTTTGAGTGAGTGATTTTGAATGAGAAGCCACCAGTATTACAGGAGAACAGTGAAAGGCCACCATTATTACATCAGAGCAGTGAGAGGCCAACAGCATTACAGCAGAACATAGAGAGGCCACCAGTATTACAGGAGAACCGTAACAGGCCACCAGTGTTGCAGCAGAACAGTGGAATGCCACCAATATTACAGCAGAACAGTGAGATGCCACCAGTATTACAGCAGAACAGTGAGAGGCCACCAATATTACAGCAGAACAGTGAGATGCCACCAGTATTACAGCAGAACAGTGAGAGGCCACCACTATCATAGCAGGACAGTGAGAGGCCACCAGTATTGCAAAAGAACAGTGAAAGGCCACCATTATTACACCAGAACAGTGAGAAGCCATCAGTATTCCAACAAAACAGTGAGAGGCCACCAGTATTACAACAGAACTGTGAGAGGCCACCGGTATTACACCAGAACAGTGAGAGGCCACCGGTATTACACCAGAAGAGTGAGAGTCCTCTAGTACTACACCAGAACAGTGAGAGGCCTCTAGTATTACACCAGAACAGTGAGAGGCCTCCAGTGTTACACCAGGATAATGAGAGGCCTCTATTACTACACCAGAACGGTGAGAGGCCTCTAGTACTACACCAGAACGGTGAGAGGCCACCAGTATTCCAACAAAACAGTGAGAGGCCACCAGTATTACACCAGAACAGCGAGAGGCCACCAGTATTACACCAGAACAGTGAGAGACCTCCAGTGTTACACCAGGACAGTGAGAGGCCTCCAGTATTACACCAGAACAGTGATAGGCCTCCAGTATTACACCAGAACAGTGAGAGACCTCCAGTGTTACACCAGAACAGTGAGAGACCTCCAGTGTTACACCAGAACAGTGACAGGCCTCTAGTACTATACCAGAACATTGAGAGGCCTCCAGTGTTACACCAGAACAGTGAGAGACCTCCAGTGTTACACCAGAACAGTGAGAGACCTCCAGTATTACACCAGAACAGTGAGAGACCTCCAGTGTTACACCAGAACAGTGAGAGACCTCCAGTGTTACACCAGAACAGTGAGAGGCCTCCAGTGTTACACCAGAACAGCGAGAGGCCTCCAGTGTTACACCAGAACAGTGAGAGGCCTCCAGTGTTACACCAGAACAGTGAGAGACCTCCAGTGTTACACCAGAACAGTGAGAGACCTCCAGTGTTACACCAGAACAGTGAGAGGCCTCCAGTGTTACACCAGAACAGTGAGAGGCCTCCAGTGTTACACCAGAACAGTGAGAGGCCTCCAGTGTTACACCAGAACAGTGAGAGGCCTCCAGTGTTACACCAGAACAGTGAGAGGCCTCCAATGTTACACCAGAACAGTGAGAGGCCTCCAGTGTTACACCAGAACAGTGAGAGACCTCCAGTGTTACACCAGAACAGTGAGAGACCTCCAGTGTTACACCAGAACAGTGAGAGGCCTCCAGTGTTACACCAGAACAGTGAGAGACCTCCAGTGTTACACCAGAACAGTGAGAGACCTCCAGTGTTACACCAGAAGAGTGACAGGTCTCTAGTACTATACCAGAACAGTGAGAGGCCTCCAGTGTTACACCAGAACAGTGAGAGACCTCCAGTGTTACACCAGAACAGTGAGAGACCTCCAGTGTTGCACCAGAACAGTGAGAGACCTCCAGTATTATACCAGAACAGTGAGAGACCTCCAGTGTTGCACCAGAACAGTGAGAGACCTCCAGTGTTGCACCAGAACAGTGAGAGACCTCCAGTGTTGCACCAGAACAGTGAGAAGCCTCCAGTGTTGCACCAGAACAGTGAGAGGCCTCCAGTGTTGCACCAGAACAGTGAGAGACCTCCAGTGTTGCACCAGAACAGTGAGAGACCTCCAGTGTTGCACCAGAACAGTGAGAGGCCTCCAGTGTTGCACCAGAACAGTGAGAGGCCTCCAGTGTTGCACCAGAACAGTGAGAGACCTCCAGTGTTGCACCAGAACAGTGAGAGACCTCCAGTGTTGCACCAGAACAGTGAGAGGCCTCCAGTATTACACCAGAACAGTGAGAGACCTCCAGTATTACACCAGAACAGTGAGAGACCTCCAGTGTTGCACCAGAACAGTGAGAGGCCTCTAGTATTACATCAGAACAGTGAGAGACCTCCAGTATCACACCAGAACAGTGAGAGGCCTCCAGTATCACACCAGAACAGTGAGAGACCTCCAGTGTTGCACCAGAACAGTGAGAGGCCTCCAGTGTTGCACCAGAACAGTGAGAGGCCTCCAGTATTACACCAGAACAGTGAGAGACCTCCAGTGTTGCACCAGAACAGTGAGAGACCTCCAGTGTTGCACCAGAACAGTGAGAGACCTCCAGTGTTGCACCAGAACAGTGAGAGGCCTCCAGTGTTGCACCAGAACAGTGAGAGACCTCCAGTGTTGCACCAGAACAGTGAGAGGCCTCCAGTGTTGCACCAGAACAGTGAGAGACCTCCAGTGTTACACCAGAACAGTGAGAGGCAAACTTAAAAAGGAAGGTTGAAGAGGGATGATAGCAGTAGGGTTGAGTAGTAGTCAGAAGAATGACCACACACTCTGGTCTGGAGTCAATCAGCCATACATGAACACAATCTATTCCAGTAATTAACTAATAAGCTGCCTTTGGTTTGCTAATGAACCCAGCCTCAAGATATCTAACTTCAACATTCTATTGTGACAATCACTATGAGAATCACTGTAAGAACAACGCACATCACCCAACCATAACCACACAACTATTGTCTACTAATCATAAATCAACTTCTGCTCCATTGATAGATATTTCGGTGACATTATCTTTTCATGATAGATTATGATGACGTATTGCAGGAGAACTTTGCCTCGTACAGTATCGCCATGGCCTTACAACGTCACTCACCGTTGAAGAGGAAGGTTGACAAAGTCCTGGGCTGGATACGACAGAGCGGCCTGGTTAGACACTACTTCCTTGACTCCCTTCGACAGGCGGCTGCATATGAGGTGAGATACTACACAACAAGGAGGACTTTTGAGCAATAAGATTACGTTTTTTTTTAACCATTACGAAACGAATACATCACTAATGTATACAACAATATAAATTTCGTTCATTTCTCCTTTACAAACACAAGGTAAAACAACTCTAGTCTCAGATAGAAATTATTTTTCCCTTACTAGTTAAAGATGTGAGAAATACTTTACATGGGACTAAATTTCTTATCCATGTTACCAGGTATAAGTTAACAGAAACTTGGGACGAACAGGTCACTCCAGTCGTGTGATATTGCCATCATATCGTAACTCTGGATTGTAATAATCTAACTAAAAGCAGTGTGCAAGCAGCTTAGCGTCGTCTGCTAATGATTAGTACGTCATTATAACAACTGATGATGGTATACTTACTTCCCGAGATTGGTTGACTGAAGAAGAAGAATCATCTGCCGTGTTGACGACAAATGTTCTCTGCTGCGAATTATCTTCGACAATATTTCCTCAATTTTGTCAAAGAACAAAAAATAAAGGAATAAACTTTTTGAAGAGAACAAAACATCATGGATTTTGTAAAGTTAAAAGAAGAAAATTCCAAATTTTGACAAGATTATTTCAAACATATCTTGTTTTAATGTATTGATTTGCTCCAGGAAAAGAATAAAATGAAAATCGTCATAATCTTCCCTCTTGTTCTCTAAGACATAGACGTTCAGTCTTGAGAAGCTGTGACGATCATACCTTGTGAGACACATGAAGCTGGGGTGGCAAAGTTAGTACCAATGAGGGATTATTATAGGAGCTGGGATGATGAGTTCCCTGATAGATAACATTGATCTATATGTCAAGATAACCGAGGTTACTTGAAGCATATATTGATTTATCTGTGAAGATAACCTTGGTTAATCAAAGTATAAATTGATAATATATCATGCTTGAGCCACTGTCAATAAAGTAAGTATACAACATATGACTGGCTACAATGAATTCTGCAGAGGGTAGACGCGACTCATCTTCAGGTTAGAGATACACTATGTTGATATATTGTCTTAAGAATAGAGAAACCTCGAGCATTATCATCTCTGTGAGTAAAACATTTTTCTTAATGTTTGGGATGCTTACGTAGACTCAGTCTTTTGGTAGTGTGAGTCAGTTCTTTCTTATGTACTGCGACCGACATGGCAAAACATGCTCTAGTCATGGTCACCTCAAATGATATAAAATATGGGTAATATGAAAAATGAAGGACTTAATCCCAGCTCCTGACTGCTTAAAGTCGTGGCTTAGCAGGAGGGGAAAGCCAAGAGAAGAGAACTCCACAGCTTCACTGTGCGAAGAAAAGGGGAATCGTCGTGGCTTATCCTCGTGTGGCCGGTCTCCACACAGAAACTATGGGAAGCAGCAGCCAGACACCTGAAGAAGAGGGCGAGTTTAGCAACATCTCGGAGAACAGAAATGGATGTGTGAGGAGGAGTTGCAACACCTGGAGAAACGACGGAGCGAGAAGTCTTTAGTTCCACTGTGGCTTGTAAAGTGGTGAGGCAGGATCCCCTCCAGATATACGAGCAGTACTCCATACTCTCGATATAAGGTAGTTGTTCACAATATAGATACTGCACATATGCAGCAGCCACAGATTTTGTGAAGGAGATCTTGTGGTGTGGATTATGTAGGGTTCCCAGGAGAGAGTGGAAGACATGGTGATGCCTAAAGTGACAATGTTTCTGCAGGGTTGAATTGTGGGATTTTGAAGACTGGAGACTAAGTTGGGGAATAAATCTATAACAGGTAAAGACGTCTGCAGATTCAGACTGATACAGGCTAACTGGATGGGCTAGACTAAGAGATGGCAAATTAATTTTGATGTTAATAAGTAAATAGTTTTGCATATCGGTAGTAATAATGGTTGAGCAAACTGCACAATGGATTCTGTTGAGCTACGAAAGGTAAATGAAGAAAAAGACTCATGTGCAATAATCTCTAGTGACCGAAAGCCAAGTAAGCAGTGCACAAGAGCAGTAAAAAGGCCTGACGTAATCCCAGTAGTGACAGATAGAACTTTTGAGTTTACGGACCAAATTTTTGGATTAATGGCTAGGGCTTTTGAATTCAAGTTTGGGAAATTATCCTAATTCGTTACAACTCACTGGTAAGTCCTCATCTTATAAGCTGGTCAGTCTTGGTCACCATAAATGAATAATGACATAAAGATAATGGAGGGAAGACAGACGCGAGCTACCATGATGTTTCGTGGGCTGAGAAACAAATCCTATGAGAGCCGAGTAATCGACTTAAACCTAGCTTAATGAATAGGTTAAAAGGTGATCTAATGCGAGTGTTCAAAAGACTTCGATCATCTCGATCTAACAAATTGAGTAAGGATAGATTCGTCTGATTTCACTCGAAGTAATGATACAAATTCGTGGACAAACGTTTACCTCGAATGAGGCGAAGAGCGTTTTCTTCAACAAGATTGGTAACCTGTGGAATGATGCCTCAGTCAGAGAAACTGAAAGCATTACCATAGATATGTTTAGACATAAACTTGATATGTTTAAACATAAACTTAATATGTTTTAAGCTACAATTCAAAGAGCGAGATTGCGAACGCCTCCTAATATATGTATCAGATGTTTGCAAGTTTTTTCTCTGTCAAATCTTTATGTCTCTCTCCTCCTGCCACTTTAATGTATGACTTTCTGATCTCTTTTAATATCAAAAACAACCTTGAGAGGACATAATGGTCTGATACTGTTAGAATTCCATTGAATTCCCTCTATATTCTTTGTATTCCTTCTATAGTCTTTGTATTCCTTCTATATATTTTGTATTCCTTCTATGTTATTTGCATTCCTTCTATATTCTTTGTTTTCCTTCTTAATTCTTTGTATTCCGTTTATAGTCTTTGTAATCCTTCTATATCATTTATATCCCTTATATATTCTTTGTATTCATTCTACATTCTTTGTATTCTTTCCATATTCTTTGTATTCCTTCTATATTTTTTGTGTTCCTTCTATATTATCTATATTCCTTCTATATTCTTTGTATTCCTTCCATATTCTTTGTATTCCTTCTATATTCTATGTTCTTTCTTTTCTTTCAAACTATTCGCCATTTCCCGCGTTAGCGAGGTAGCGTTAAGAACAGAGGACTGGGCCTTGGAGGGAATATCCTCACCTGGCCCCCTTCTCTGTTCCTTGTTTTGGAAAATTAAAAAACGAGAGGGGAAGATTTCCAGCCCCCGCTCCCTCCCCTTTTAGTCGCCTTCTACGACACGCAGGGAATACGTGGGAAGTATTCTATGTATTCCTCCTATATTTTTTGTATTTCTTCTATATTCTTTGTATTCCTTTTGTATTCTTTGGTATTCAGATGTCATTCACATGACGTTTCTCTCAACTTCTCATAAGATTATGAGGCAACACACGCTGTGTTGTAAGATAACATTATGTACAGTGACAATGTGGTGAAGTTCTGTACTCCAGGCGTGTATCTCCTCCCCCACCAGGAGGATGGCCATAGTGAGGACGACAGTGGGAGTATCGGTGGTGGTCAAGAGGAGGAGGTGGTGGTGGCAGATGGCGTCATTCCCTTGGGACTGGATCACATGCAGGGCATCTTCATGATCACTATTATTGGCTGGGTCTTTTGCACTCAAGTGTTTTTATTTGAGAAAGTTATCTTATCAGATCAGTCATAACTGAGAAACACTTGATCCATTGTAGGAGGGTATCCTGTTGTAATTATATGGGAGTGTTGTTACTACACTGTATTACAGACATTCTACAACACAACACGAGAGACATGAGACTATGACACTATAGTCTCCCTCTGGTGTCAGACTGTCAGTTGTTCTAGTAAAGTATATGATACACTCTGCTGTCCTTCACTCAGCCTTCCAGTTTCTTAGCCTCTTGTGTCAGACGTGCCATGTGTAATGTTACTGCTCACAGTATATATTTGTCTTGTCTTGTAACCTTTATGATCTTCATATTTTTACAGTTTCATTCTCTTTACATTTCTCTTCTCACCTGTACTCATTCTAAATTAGTCCCCTTTTCCTTGCTAATCATTTCGAATGTATTAGAATACAGTAATATATTCAATTTCATACACCTACTTTCACAACCACATACGTCTTCCAGGCATCACTGATTCTGTCCCATCGAGACATACATTTCAGAGCCGATGTTGTAGAACGACATACATAGTGCTAGTAACATCTCAGTGACCAAAACAGTTCATCGATTCTACGTCGTTAAACCCATCGGTCTTCCGTCCAAGCCAAGGATAGTTCCTTAACTCTGCTCTACCTTCTCCCAGGATGAAAAGAATCTACTTTTCTATCCTTCCTGGAGAAGGACTGCACCAAAGAATGCTTTCAAGAGGAAGGAGGTAAGCTCGGAGGCAAACTATTCTAAGACTGAAGGAGGTACACCATCTGGGCCATACATCTTGTTAAGCTGGGACCAGGAGAGTAGTTGGACTATCCTGTGGGAGGAGAACATAGGAGATGACACACGTTCAGTAGGAGAAGACGGAGGCAGAGCACTAGATGCAGAATCATCCAAGGTTGAAGTAGAGGAAACTAAGATTATGAAATAACTGGCTATGGCAGTGGGAGAGTCAACTATAAACTGATCATATCTGATCATTTCTTCAGAGATGGGGAAAGGCTGAATCAGAAAAGCTCTTAAATAAGGTTTTGGTTAAGAAGTAGATACACCTGTGGTAGAAAGGTTAGTCAGATCAGAACAATTCATATTTTTGAAGATCTCTTTGAGTCAAAAATAGAAATAGGGAGAAAGAATACTTCCCACGCATTCCCCGCATGTCGTAAAAGGCGACTAAAGGGGACGGGACCGGGGCTAGAAACCATCCTCTCCATGTATTTTAACTTTCTAAAAGGGAAACAGAAGGAGTCATGCGGGGAGTGCTCATCCTCCTCGATGGCTCAAACAGGGGTGTATAAATGTGTGTGGATATAACCAAGATGAGAAAAAAGGAGAAATAGGTAGTATGTTTGAAGAAAGGAGCCTGGATGTTTTGGCTTTGAGTCAAACGAAGCTCAAGGGTAAAGGAGAAGAGTGGTTTGGGAATGTCTTGGGAGTAAAGTCAGGCGTTGGTGAGAGGACAAAAGCAAAGGAAAGATTAGCACTACTCCTGAAGCAGGAGTTATGGGAGTATGTGATAGAGTGCAAGAAAGTAAACTCTAGACTGACAAGGATAAAACTGATAATAGATGGAGAGAGACGGGCGATTATTGGTGCCTATGCACCTGGTCATGAGAAGAAAGATCATGAGAGGCAAGTGTTTTAGGAGCAGCTGAGTGAGTGTGTTAGCAGCTTTGATGCACGAGACCGGGTTATAGCGATGGGTGATTTGAATGCAAAGATGTGTAATGTGGCAGTTGAGGGAATAACTGGTGTACATGGGGTGTTCAGTGTTGTAAATGGAAATGGTGAAGAGTTTGCAGATTTGTGTGCGGAAAAAGGACTGGTGATTGGGAATACCTGGTTTAAAAAGAGAGATATGCATAAGTATACGTATGTAAATAGGAGAGATGACCAGAGAGCGTTATTGGATTACGTGTTAATTGACAGGCTCGTGAAAGAGAGACTTTTGGATGTTAATATGCTGAGAGGGGCAACTGAAGGATGTCTGATCATTACCTTGTGGAGGCAAAGGTGGAGATTTGTAGGGGTTTTCAGAAAAGAAGTGAGAATTTTGGGGTGAAAGAGTGGTTAGAGTAAATGAGCTTGGAAAGGAGACTTCTATGAAGAACTCCCAAGAAATTTTTGAATGTAGAAAGGAAAAAGGTGAGAGCAAATGACGTAAGGGGAGTGGGGGAGGAATGGGATGTATTTTTGGGAAGAAGTGATGGCTTGCGCAAAAGATGCCTCTGGCATGAGAAAGGTGGGAGGTGGGCAGAGTAGAAATAGTAGTGAGTGGTGGCATGAAGAAGTAAGATTGTTAGTGAAAGCGAGGAGAAAGGCATTTGGACGATCTTTGCAGTAAAATAGAGGAAATGACTGGGACATATATAAACAAAAAGAGGCAGGAGGTCAAGAGAAAGTTGCAAGAGGTGAAAAAGAGGACAAATGAGAGTTAGGGTGAGAGATTTTAGGGGGAATAAAAAGATGTTTTATAAGAATGTAGATAAAGTGCGTAAACCAAGAGAGCAAATGGGAACATCGGTGAAGGGAGCTAATGGGGAGGTGATAACAAGCAGTGTTAAAGTGAGAAGGAGATGAAGCGAGTATTTTGAAGGTTTGTTGGAGAAATTTGATGATAGAGGGGAAGATATAGGGTATTTTGGTTGAGGTGGTGTGCGAAGTGAAAGGGACAGGGAGAATGGTTTGGTAAACAGAGAAGAGGTGGTGAAAGCTTTGCGGATGATGAAAGCCGGCAAGGCGGCGGGTTTGGATGGTATTGCAGTGTAATCTATTAAAGAAGGGTGTGACTGTGTTCTTGACTGGTTGGTGAGAATAATCAGTGTGTGTATAGTTCATGTTGAAGTGTCTGAGGGCTGGTGGAATGCATGCATATTACCATTGTATAAAGACAAAGGGGATAAAAGTGAGTGTTCAACTTACAGAAGTATAAGTTTGTTGAGTATTCCTGGGAAAGTATATGGGAGGGTATTGAATAAGAGGGTGAGGCTACGTACAGAGCATCAGATTGGGGAAGGGCAGTGTGGTTTCAGAAGTGGTAGAGAATGTGTAGATCAGGTGTATGCTTTGAAGAATGGATTTGTAGGTAGCATTTATGGATCTGGAGAAGCATATGATAGAGTCGATAGAGATGCTCTGTGGAAGGTATTTAGACTATATCGTGCAGGAGGTAAGTTGCTAAAAGCAGAGAAAAGTTTTTATCGAGGATGTAAGGCAAGTGTGCGAGTAGGAAGAGAGGAAAATGATTGATTCCCAGTGAATGTTGGTTTGTGGCAGCGGTGCGTGATGTCTCCATGGTTGTTTAATCTGTTTATGGATGGGGTTGTTATGGAGGTGAATACAAGAGTTTTGGAGAGAAGGGCAAGTATGCGTCTGTTGTGGATGAGAGGACTTGGAAAGTGAGTCAGTTGTTGTTCCCTGATGATACACCGCTGGTGGCTGATTCGGGAGAGAAACTGCAGGAGCTGGTGACTGAGTTTGGTAAAGTGTGTGAAAGAAGGAAGCTGAGAGTAAATGCTAAAAAGAACAGGGTTATTAGGTTCAGTAGGGCTGGGGGACATATCAACTGGGAGGTAAGTTTGAATGGAGAAAAACTGGAGGAAGTGAAGTGTTTTAGATATCTGGGAGTGGATTTAGCAGCGGATGGAACCATGAAAGAGGAAGCGAGTCAGAGGGTGGGGGAGTGGGCGAAGGTTCTGGGTGCGTTGAAGAATGCGTGAAAGGCATGAATGTTATCTCGGAAAGCAAAAATGGATATGTTTGAAGGAATAGTGGTTCCAACAATGTTGTATGGTTCCGAGGCGTGGGCTATAGATAGGGTTGTGCGGAAAAGGGTGGATGTGATGGAAATGAGATGTTCGAGGACAATATGTGGTGTGAGGTGGTTTGATCTAGTAAGTAATGAAGGATTAAGGAAGATGTGTGGTAATAAAAAGTGTAGTTGCGAGAGCAGAAGAGGGTGTATTGAAATAGTTTGGTCACATGGAGAGAAAGAGTGAGGAAAGATTGGCAAAGAGGATATATGTGTCAGAGGTGGAGGGAGCGAGAAGTGGAAGACCAAATTAGAGGTGGAAGGATGGAGTGAAAAAGATTTTGAGCGATAGGGGCTTGAACATGCATGGGAGTGAAAGGCGTGCAAGAAATAATGTGAATTGGAACGATGTAGTATACCAGGGTCGACGTGCTGTCAATGGATTGAACCAGGGCATGTGAAGCGTCTATGGTAAACCATGTAAAGGTTTGTGGGGCCTGGATGTGGAAAGGGAGCTGTGGTTTCGATGCATTATTACATGACAGCTAGAGACTGAGTGTGAACGAATGGGGCCTTTGTTGTCTTTTCCTAGCGCTACCTCGCACACATGAGGAGGGAGGGGGTTATTATTCCATGTGTGGCGGGGTGGCGATGGGAATAATTAAAGGTAGACAGTATGAATTATGTACATGTGTATATATGCATATGTCTGTGTGTGTATATATATGTGTACATTGAGATGTATAGGAATATATGTATATATATTGAGTGGGAGATGTATAAAAGAAAGAGACAGGAGGTCAAGAGAAAGGTGTAAGAGGTGAAAAAGAGGGCAAATGAGAGTTGGGGTGAGAGAGTATCATTAAATTTTAGGGAGAATAAAAAGATGTTCTGGAAGGAGGTAAATAAAGTGCGTAAGACAAGGGAGCAAATGGGAACTTCAGTGAAGGGCGCGAATGGGGAGGTGATAACAAGCAGTGGTGATGTGAGAAGGAGATTGAGTGAGTATTTTGAAGGTTTGTTGAATGTGTTTGATGATAGAGTGGCAGATATAGGGTGTTTTGGTCGAGGTGGTGTGCAAAGTCAGAGGGTTAGGGAAAATGATTTGGTAAACAGAGAAGAGGTAGTAGAAGCTTTGCGGAAGATGAAAGCCGGCAAGGCAGCGGGTTTGGATGGTATTGCAGTGGAATTTATTAAAAAAGGGGGTGACTGTATTATTGACTGGTTGGTAAGGTTATTTAATGTATGTATGACTCATGGTGAGGTGCGTGAGGATTGGCGGAATGCGTGCATAGTGCAATTGTACAAAGGCAAAGGGAATAAGACTGAGTGCTCAAATTTCAGAGGTATAAGTTTGTTGAGTATTTCTGGTAAATTATATCGGAGGGTATTGATTGAGAGGGTGAAAGCATGTACAGAGCATCAGATTGGGGAAGAGCAGTGTGGTTTCAGAAGTGGTAGAGGATGTGTGGATCAGGTGTTTGCTTTGAAGAATGTATGTGAGAAATACTTAGAAAAGAAAATGGATTTGTATGTAGCATTTATGGATCTGGAGAAGGCATATGATAGAGTTGATAGAGATGCTCTGTGGAAGGTATTAAGAATATATGGTGTGGGAGGCAAGTTGTTAGAAGCAGTGAAAAGTTTTTATCGAGGATGTAAGGCATGTGTACGTGTAGGAAGAGAGGAAAGTGATTGGTTCTCAGTGAATGTAGGTTTGCGGCAGGGGTGTGTGATGTCTTCATGGTTGTTTAATTTGTTTATGGATGGGGTTGTTAGGGAGGTGAATGCAAGAGTTTTGGAAAGAGGGGCAAGTATGAAGTCTGTTGTGGATGAGAGAGCTTGGGAAGTGAGTCAGTTGTTGTTCGCTGATGATACAGCGCTGGTGGCTGATTCATGTGAGAAACTGCAGAAGCTGGTGACTGAGTTTGGTAAAGTGTGTGGAAGAAGAAAGTTAAGAGTAAATGTGAATAAGAGCAAGGTTATTAGGTACAGTAGGGTTGAGGGTCAAGTCAATTGGAAGGTAAGTTTGAATGGAGAAAAACTGGAGGAAGTAAAGTGTTTTAGATATCTGGGAGTGGATCTGGCAGCGGATGGATGGAAACATGGAAGCGGAAGTGGATCATAGGGTGGGGGAGGGGGCGAAAATCCTGGCAGCCCTGAAGAATGTGTGGAAGTCGAGAACATTATCTCGGAAAGCAAAAATGGGTATGTTTGAAGGAATAGTGGTTCCAACAATGTTGTATGGTTGCGAGGCGTGGGCTATGGATAGAGTTGTGCGCAGGAGGGTGGATGTGCTGGAAATGAGATGTTTGAGGACAATGTGTGGTGTGAGGTGGTTTGATCGAGTAAGTATCGTAAGGGTAAGAGAGATGTGTGGAAATAAAAAGAGCGTGGTTGAGAGAGCAGAAGAGGGTGTTTTGAAATGGTTTGGGCACATGGAGAATGAGTGAGGAAAGATTGACCAAGAGGATATATGTGTCGGAGGTGGAGGGAGCGAGGAGAAACGGGAGACCAAATTGGAGGTGGAAAGATGGAGTGAAAAAGATTTTGTGTGATCGGGTCCTGAACATGCAGGAGGGTGAAAGGAGGGCAAGGAATAGAGTGAATTGGATCGATGTGGTATACCGGGGTTGACGTGCCCTCAATTGCATTTTTTCCCTACAAAAATCGTCCAAATGCCTCTCTCTTCTCTTTCACTAATACTCTTACTTCTTCATCCCACCACTCACTACCCTTTCTAATCAACCCACCTCCTACTCTTCTCATACCACAAGCATCTTTTGCGCAATCCATCACTGATTCCCTAAATACATCCCATTCCTCCCCCACTCCCATTACTTCCATTGTTCTCACCTTTTTCCATTCTGTACTCAGTCTCTCCTGGTACTTCCTCACACAGGTCTCCTTCCCAAGCTCACTTACTCTCACCACCCTCTTCACCCCAACATTCACTCTTCTTTTCTGAAAACCCATACAAATCTTCACCTTAGCCTCCACAAGATAATGATCAGACATCCCTCCAGTTGCACCTCTCGGCACATTAACATCCAAAAGTCTCTCTTTCGCACGCCTGTCAATTAACACGTAATCCAATAACGCTCTCTGGCCATCTCTCCTACTTACATAAGTATACTTATGTATATCTCGCTTTTTAAACCAGGTATTCCCAATCATCAGTCCTTTTTCAGCACATAAATCTACAAGCTCTTCACCATTTCCATTTACAACACTGAACACCCCACATATACCAATTATTCCCTCAACTGCCACATTACTCACCTTTGCATTCAAATCACCCATCACTATAACCCGGTCTCGTGCATCAAAACCACTAACACACTCATTCAGCTGCTCCCAAAACACTTGCCTCTCATGATCTTTCTTCTCATGCCCAGGTGCATATGCACCAATAATCACCCACCTCTCTCCATCAACTTTCAGTTTTACCCATATTAATCGAGAATTTACTTTCTTACATTCTATCACATACTCCCACAACTCCTGTTTCAGGAGTATTGCTACTCCTTCCCTTGCTCTTGTCCTCTCACTAACCCCTGACTTTACTCCCCAGACATTCCCAAACCACTCTTCCCCTTTACCCTTGAGCTTCGTTTCACTCAGAGCCAAAACATCCAGGTTCCTTTCCTCAAACATACTACCTATCTCTCCTTTTTTCACATCTTGGTTACATCCACACACATTTAGGCACCCCACTCTGAGCCTTCGAGGAGGATGAGCACTCCCCGCGTGACTCCTTCTTCTGTTTCCCATTTTAGAAAGTTAATACAAGGAGGGGAGGATTTCTGGCCCCCCGCCCCGGTCCCCTCTAGTCGCTTTCTACGGCACGCGAGGAATACGTGGGAAGTATTCTTTCACCCCTATCCCCAGGGATAATATACATATATATATATACATATACACATACACACATATACACATACATACGCACATATACACACATTTTGAAGGTTTGTTGAATGTGTTTGATGATAGAGTGGCAGATATAGGGTGTTTTGGTCGAGGTGGTGTGCAAAGTGAGAGGGTTAGGGAAAATGATTTGGTAAACAGAGAAGACGTAGTGAAAGCTTTGCGGAAGATGAAAGCCGGCAAGGCAGCAGGTTTGGATGGTATTGCAGTGGAATTTATTAAAAAAGGGGGTGACTGTATTGTTGACTGGTTGGTAAGGTTATTTAATGTATGTATGACTCATGGTGAGGTGCCTGAGGATTGGCGGAATGCGTGCATAGTGCCATTGTACAAAGGCAAAGGGAATAAGAGTGAGTGCTCAAATTACAGAGGTATAAGTTTGTTGAGTATTCCTGGTAAATTATATGGGAGGGTATTGATTGAGAGGGTGAAGGCATGTACAGAGCATCAGACTGGGGAAGAGCAGTGTGGTTTCAGAAGTGGTAGAGGATGTGTGCATCAGGTGTTTGCTTTGAAGAATGTATGTGAGAAATACTTAGAAAAGCAAATGGATTTGTATGTAGCATTTATGGATCTGGAGAAGGCATATGATAGAGTAGATAGAGATGCTCTGTGGAAGGTATTAAGAATATATGGTGTGGGAGGAAAGTTGTTAGAAGCAGTGAAAAGTTTTTATCGAGGATGTAAGGCATGTGTACGTGTAGGAAGAGAGGAAAGTGATTGGTTCTCAGTGAATGTAGGTTTGCGGCAGGGGTGTGTGATGTCTCCATGGTTGTTTAATTTGTTTATGGATGGGGTTGTTAGGGAGGTAAATGCAAGAGTTTTGGAAAGAGGAGCAAGTATGAAGTCTGTTGGGGATGAGAGAGCTTGGGAAGTGAGTCAGTTGTTGTTCGCTGATGATACAGCGCTGGTGGCTGATTCATGTGAGAAACTGCAGAAGCTGGTGACTGAGTTTGGTAAAGTGTGTGAAGAAGAAAGTTAAGAGTAAATGTGAATAAGAGCAAGGTTATTAGGTACAGTAGGGTTGAGGGTCAAGTCAATTGGGAGGTGAGTTTGAATGGAGAAAAACTGGAGGAAGTGAAGTGTTTTAGATATCTGGGAGTGGATCTGGCAGCGGATGGAACCATGGAAGCGGAAGTGGATCATAGGGTGGGGGAGGGGGCGAAAATTCTGGGGGCCTTGAAGAATGTGTGGAAGTCGAGAACATTATCTCGGAAAGCAAAAATGGGTATGTTTGAAGGAATAGTGGTTCCAACAATGTTGTATGGTTGCGAGGCGTGGGCTATGGATAGAGTTGTGCGCAGGAGGATTGATGTGCTGGAAATGAGATGTTTGAGGACAATGTGTGGTGTGAGGTGGTTTGATCGAGTGAGTAACGTAACGGTAAGAGAGATGTGTGGAAATAAAAAGAGCGTGGTTGAGAGAGCAGAAGAGGGTGTTTTGAAGTGGTTTGGGCACATGGAGAGAATGAGTGAGGAAAGATTGACCAAGAGGATATATGTGTCGGAGGAGGAGGGAACGAGGAGAAGAGGGAGACCAAATTGGAGGTGGAAAGATGGAGTGAAAAAGATTTTGTGTGATCGGGGCCTGAACATGCAGGAGGGTGAAAGGAGGGCAAGGAATAGAGTGAATTGGATCGATGTGGTATACCGGGGGTTTACGTGCCCTCAATTGCATTTTTTCCCTACAAAAATCGTCCAAATGCCTCTCTCTTCTCTTTCACTAATACTCTTACTTCTTCATCCCACCACTCACTACCCTTTCTAATCAACCCACCTCCTACTCTTCTCATACCACAAGCATCTTTTGCGCAATCCATCACTGATTCCCTAAATACATCCCATTCCTCCCCCACTCCATTACTTCCATTGTTCTCACCTTTTTCCATTCTGTACTCAGTCTCTCCTGGTACTTCCTCACACAGGTCTCCTTCCCAAGCTCACTTACTCTCACCACCCTCTTCACCCCAACATTCACTCTTCTTTTCTGAAAACCCATACAAATCTTCACCTAGCCTCCACAAGATAATGATCAGACATCCCTCCAGTTTCACCTCTCGGCACATTAACATCCAAAAGTCTCTCTTTCGTACGCCTGTCAATTAACACGTTATCCAATAACGCTCTCTGGCCATCTCTCCTACTTACATAAGTATACTTATGTATATCTCGCTTTTTAAACCAGGTATTCCCAATCATCAGTCCTTTTTCAGCACATAAATCTACAAGCTCTTCACCATTTCCATTTACAACACTGAACACCCCACATATACCAATTATTCCCTCAACTGCCACATTACTCACCTTTGCATTCAAATCACCCATCACTATAACCCGGTCTCGTGCATCAAAACCACTAACACACTCATTCAGCTGCTCCCAAAACACTTGCCTCTCATGATCTTTCTTCTCATGCCCAGGTGCATATGCACCAATAATCACCTACCTCACTCCATCAACTTTCAGTTTTAACCCATATTAATCGACAATTTACTTTCTTACATTCTATCACATATTCCCACAACTCCTGTTTCAGGAGTATTGCTACTCCTTCCCTTGCTCTTGTCCTCTCACTAACCCCTGACTTTACTCCCCAGACATTCCCAAACCACTCTTCCCCTTTACCCTTGAGCTTCGTTTCACTCAGAGCCAAAACATCCAGGTTCCTTTCCTCAAACATACTACCTATCTCTCCTTTTTTCACATCTTGGTTACATCCACACACATTTAGGCACCCCACTCTGAGCCTTCGAGGAGGATGAGCACTCCCCGCGTGACTCCTTCTTCTGTTTCCCATTTTAGAAAGTTAATACAAGGAGGGGAGGATTTCTGGCCCCCCGCCCCGGTCCCCTCTAGTCGCTTTCTACGGCACGCGAGGAATACGTGGGAAGTATTCTTTCACCCCTATCCCCAGGGATAATATACATATATATATATACATATACACATACACACATATACACATACATACGCACATATACACACATTTTGAAGGTTTGTTGAATGTGTTTGATGATAGAGTGGCAGATATAGGGTGTTTTGGTCGAGGTGGTGTGCAAAGTGAGAGGGTTAGGGAAAATGATTTGGTAAACAGAGAAGACGTAGTGAAAGCTTTGCGGAAGATGAAAGCCGGCAAGGCAGCAGGTTTGGATGGTATTGCAGTGGAATTTATTAAAAAAGGGGGTGACTGTATTGTTGACTGGTTGGTAAGGTTATTTAATGTATGTATGACTCATGGTGAGGTGCCTGAGGATTGGCGGAATGCGTGCATAGTGCCATTGTACAAAGGCAAAGGGGAATAAGAGTGAGTGCTCAAATTACAGAGGTATAAGTTTGTTGAGTATTCCTGGTAAATTATATGGGAGGGTATTGATTGAGAGGGTGAAGGCATGTACAGAGCATCAGACTGGGGAAGAGCAGTGTGGTTTCAGAAGTGGTAGAGGATGTGTGCATCAGGTGTTTGCTTTGAAGAATGTATGTGAGAAATACTTAGAAAAGCAAATGGATTTGTATGTAGCATTTATGGATCTGGAGAAGGCATATGATAGAGTAGATAGAGATGCTCTGTGGAAGGTATTAAGAATATATGGTGTGGGAGGAAAGTTGTTAGAAGCAGTGAAAAGTTTTTATCGAGGATGTAAGGCATGTGTACGTGTAGGAAGAGAGGAAAGTGATTGGTTCTCAGTGAATGTAGGTTTGCGGCAGGGGTGTGTGATGTCTCCATGGTTGTTTAATTTGTTTATGGATGGGGTTGTTAGGGAGGTAAATGCAAGAGTTTTGGAAAGAGGAGCAAGTATGAAGTCTGTTGGGGATGAGAGAGCTTGGGAAGTGAGTCAGTTGTTGTTCGCTGATGATACAGCGCTGGTGGCTGATTCATGTGAGAAACTGCAGAAGCTGGTGACTGAGTTTGGTAAAGTGTGTGAAGAAGAAAGTTAAGAGTAAATGTGAATAAGAGCAAGGTTATTAGGTACAGTAGGGTTGAGGGTCAAGTCAATTGGGAGGTGAGTTTGAATGGAGAAAAACTGGAGGAAGTGAAGTGTTTTAGATATCTGGGAGTGGATCTGGCAGCGGATGGAACCATGGAAGCGGAAGTGGATCATAGGGTGGGGGAGGGGGCGAAAATTCTGGGGGCCTTGAAGAATGTGTGGAAGTCGAGAACATTATCTCGGAAAGCAAAAATGGGTATGTTTGAAGGAATAGTGGTTCCAACAATGTTGTATGGTTGCGAGGCGTGGGCTATGGATAGAGTTGTGCGCAGGAGGATTGATGTGCTGGAAATGAGATGTTTGAGGACAATGTGTGGTGTGAGGTGGTTTGATCGAGTGAGTAACGTAACGGTAAGAGAGATGTGTGGAAATAAAAAGAGCGTGGTTGAGAGAGCAGAAGAGGGTGTTTTGAAGTGGTTTGGGCACATGGAGAGAATGAGTGAGGAAAGATTGACCAAGAGGATATATGTGTCGGAGGAGGAGGGAACGAGGAGAAGAGGGAGACCAAATTGGAGGTGGAAAGATGGAGTGAAAAAGATTTTGTGTGATCGGGGCCTGAACATGCAGGAGGGTGAAAGGAGGGCAAGGAATAGAGTGAATTGGAGCGATGTGGTATACCGGGGTTGACATGCTGTCAGTGGATTGAATCAAGGCATGTGAAGCGTCTGGGGTAAACCATGGAAAGCTGTGTAGGTATGTATATTTGCGTGTGTGGACTTATGTATATATATGTGTAGGGGGGGTGGGTTGGGCCATTTCCTTTGTCTGTTTCCTTGCGCTACCTCGCAAACGCGGGAGACAGCGACAAAGTATAATAAAAGAAAAATAATATATATATATATATATATATATATATATATATATATATATATATATATATATATATATATATATAAATATATATATATATATATATATATATATATATATATATATATATATATATATATATATATATATATATATATATATATATATATATATATATATATATATATATATATATATATATATATATATATATATATATATATATATATATATATATATATATATATATATATATATATATATATATATATATATATATATATGTTATCCCTGGGGATAGGGGTGAAAGAATACTTCCCACGCATTCCTCGCGTGTCGTAGAAGGCGACTAGAGGGGACCGGAGCGGGGGGCCAGAAATCCTCCCCTCATTGTATTTTCTAACTTTCAAAAATGGGAAACAGAAGAAGGAGTCACGCGGAGAGTGCTCATCCTCCTCGAAGGCTCAGACTGGGGTGTCTAAATGTGTGTGGATGTAACCAAGTTGTCAAAAAAGGAGAGATAGGTAGTATGTTTGAGGAAAGGAACCTGGATGTTTTGGCTCTTAGTGAAACGAAGCTCAAGGGTAAAGGGGAAGAGTGGTTTGGGAATGTCTTGGGAGTAAAGTCCGGGGTTAGTGAGAGGACAAGAGCAAGGGAAGGAGTAGCAGTACTCCTGAAACAGGAGTTGTGGGAGTATGTGATAGAATGTAAGAAAGTAAATTCTCGATTAATATGGGTAAAACTGAAAGTTGATGGCGAGAGATGGGTTTGGGCATATGCCCCTGAGCATGAGAAGAAAGATCATGAGAGGCAAGTGTTTTGGGAATAGCTGAAGGAGTGTGTTAGTGGTTTTGATGCACGAGACCGGGTTATAGTGATGGGTGATTTGAATGCAAAGGTGAGTAATGTGGCAGTTGAGGGAATAATTGGTATACATGGGGTGTTCAGTGTTGTAAATGGAAATGGTGAAGAGCTTGTAGATCTAAGTGCTGAAAAAGGACTGGTGATTGGGAATACCTGGTTTAAAAAGCGAGATATACATAAGTATACGTATGTAAGTAGAAGAGATGGCCAGAGAGCGTTATTGGATTACGTGTTAATTGACAGGCGCGCGAAAGAGAGACTTTTGGATGTTAATGTGCTGAGAGGTGCAACTGGAGGGATGTCTGATCATTATCTTGTGGAGGCTAAGGTGAAGATTTGTATGGGTTTTCAGAAAAGAAGAGTGAATGTTGGGGTGAGGAGGGTGGTGAGAGTAAGTGAGCTTGGGAAGGAGACTTGTGTGAGGAAGTACCAGGAGAGACTGAGTACAGAATGGAAAAAAGGTGAGAACAATGGAAGTAAGGGGAGTGGGGGAGGAATGGGATGTATTTAGGGAATCAGTAATGGATTGCGCAAAAGATGCTTGTGGCATGAGAAGAGTGGGAGGTGGGTTGATTAGAAAGGGTAGTGAGTGGTGGGATGAAGAAGTAAGATTATTAGTGAAAGAGAAGAGAGAGGCATTTGGACGATTTTTGCCGGGAAAAAATGCAATTGAGTGGGATATGTATAAAAGAAAGAGACAGGAGGTCAAGAGAAAGGTGCAAGAGGTGAAAAAGAGGGCAAATGAGAGTTGGGGTGAGAGAGTATCATTAAATTTTAGGGAGAATAAAAAGATGTTTTGGAAGGAGGTAAATAAAGTGCGTTAGACAAGGGAGCAAATGGGAACTTCAGTGAAGGGCGCAAATGGGGAAGTGATAACAAGTAGTGGTGATATGAGAAGGAGATGGAGTGAGTATTTTGAAGGTTTGTTGAATGTGTTTGATGATAGAGTGGCAGATATAGGGTGTTTTAGTCGAGGTGGTGTGCAAAGTGAGAGGGTTAGGAAAAATGATTTGGTAAACAGAGAAGAGGTAGTAGAAGCTTTGCGGAAGATGAAAGCCGGCAAAGCAGCAGGTTTGGATGGTATTGCAGTGGAATTTATTAAAAAAGGGGGTGACTGTATTATTGACTGGTTGGTAAGGTTATTTAATGTATGTATGACTCATGGTGAGGTGCCTGAGGATTGGCGGAATGCGTGCATAGTGCCACTGTACAAAGGCAAAGGGGATAAGAGTGAGTGCTCAAATTACAGAGGTATAAGTTTGTTGAGTATTCCTGGTAAATTATATGGGAGGGTATTGATTGAGAGGGTGAAGGCATGTACAGAGCATCAGATTGGGGAAGAGTAGTGTGGTTTCAGAAGTGGTAGAGGATGTGTGAATCAGGTGTTTGCTTTGAAGAATGCATGTGAGAAATATTTAGAAAAGCAAATGGATTTGTCTGTAGCATTTATGGATCAGGAGAAGGCATATGATAGAGTTGATAGAGATGCTCTGTGGAAGGTATTAAGAATATATGGTGTGGGAGGCAAGTTGTTAGAAGCAGTGAAAAGTTTTTATCGAGGATGTAAGGCATGTGTACGTGTAGGAAGAGAGGAAAGTGATTGGTTCTCAGTGAATGTAGGTTTGCGGCAGGGGTGTGTGATGTCTCCATGGTTGTTTAGTTTGTTTATGGATTTGGTTGTTAGGGAGGTAAATGAAAGAGTTTTGGAAAGAGGGGCAAGTATGAAGTCTGTTGGGGATGAGAGAGCTTGGGAAGTGAGTCAGTTATTGTTCGCTGATGATACAGCGCTGGTGGCTGATTCATGTGAGAAACTGCAGAAGCTGGTGACTGAGTTTGGTAAAGTGTGTGGAAGAAGAAAGTTAAGAGTAAATGTGAATAAGAGCAAGGTTATTAGGTACAGTAGGGTTGAGGGTCAAGTCAATTGGGAGGTGAGTTTGAATGGAGAAAAACTGGAGGAAGTGAAGTGTTTTAGATATCTGGGAGTGGACCTGGCAGCGGATGGAACCATGGAAGCGGAAGTGGATCATAGGGTGGGGGAGGGGGCGAAAATTCTGGGGGCCTTGAAAAATGTGTGGAAGTCGAGAACATTATCTCGGAAAGCAAAAATGGGTATGTTTGAAGGAATAGTGGTTTCAACAATGTTGTTTGGCTGCGAGGCGTGGGCTATGGATAGAGTTGTGCGCAGGAGGATGGATGTGCTGGAAATGAGATGTTTGAGGACAATGTGTGGTGTGAGGTGGTTTGATCGAGTGAGTGACGTAAGGGTAAGAGAGATGTGTGGAAATAAAAAGAGCGTGGTTGCGAGAGCAGAAGAGGGTGTTTTGAAGTTGTTTGGGCACATGGAGAGAATGAGTGAGGAAAGATTGACCAAGAGGATATATGTGTCGGAGGTGGAGGGAACGAGGAGAAGAGGGAGACCAAATTGGAGGTGGAAAGATGGAGTGAAAAAGATTTTGTGTGATCGGGGCCTGAATATGCAGGAGGGTGAAAGGAGGGCAAGGAATAGAGTGAATTGGAGCGATGTGGTATACCGGGGTTGACGTGCTGTCAGTGGATTGAATCAAGGCATGTGAAGCGTCTGGGGTAAACCATGGAAAGCTGTGTAGGTATGTATATTTGCGTGTGTGGACGTATGTATATACATGTGTATGGGGGGGGGCTTGGGCCATTTCTTTCGTCTGTTTCCTTGCGCTACCTCGCAAACGCGGGAGACAGCGACAAAGTATAATAAATAAATAAATAAATATATATATATATATATATATATATATATATGTATATATATATATATATACATATATACATATATATATATATATATATATATATATATATATATATATATATATATATATATATATATTGTCGGTCAAAGAATAGTTAATAGAATTCTTCTGATACGGAAATGAACTGCGGAAGGGAACCAGATCATATACACCTCGGGCAAATGCTGATCTTGTGAGAAAAGTAAGTTATGTTTGAGGTTGTAAGAACCCTTTAGAAGAGATGGACAGCCATCGCCATTGGTTAGATGCGTGATGAAAGAGATTCACTCCAAACAGATATATGATATTGAAGACTAGTGACAATGAAACCAGATCAGACCAAGATTCTTGCCTTGTAGGCAGCCAAGAAAACGAATCCACCAGCAAGCATGACGTAAGATAAACCTAATACATTAAGAAGTGCACAAAGTACACGTTATTCTTCATTTTCACTAAATATCACCTAAGTGAGTAGGGGCACTTAAGATTCGAGTAAGTGTGGAGTTCTATAATGTAAAAGTAATGCTAATCATCCTCTCTATTCATCAGAGTCTATGAAAACTCGCCTTAGTTTCTCTAGAGGGGATATATACCTCTTCTTCTTTTTGACGTGCGTCTATACTATGGTCTGTCTTTCTCGTAGACTCTGTGTCCGTGTACGTAACTTGTCATAAGTGTTGTAATGGTGGCAACATCATTTGCTGCAATTGTATAAAGTATTGATCCGACCTTGTATGGAGTACATGCTCTCACAGCTGGGGTTAGAGAGAGAGAGAGAGAGAGAGAGAGAGAGAGAGAGAGAGAGAGAGAGAGAGAGAGAGAGAGAGAGAGAGAGAGAGAGAGAGAGAGAGAGAGAGAGAGAGAGAGAGAGAGAGAGAGAGAGAGAGCAGTCGTTTCTAGTTGTCAAACTTACGAGACAAAGTTGAGTCTAAAGCGATGCAACTTATCCATCTCTCTTCTAACCTCACAACTTGACCCACTTATTCTGGGACGTATTTCTTTCCTTTTTTTTATGATTTTGGAGGCTCCACTCACAGACTAAAAGTCCATATCAAGAGAGGGCCTCAATTAAGATATAAAGAGGTTAATGAAAGGGAGAAAGAACAAACGGGGAAAAATATTTGCGAATTTGGAGGACTTGAGAAACCAATTGATTCAAAATCCCTTTTCTATGGATAATACATTCTATTTATTGTTCATGCGTCCCCGCCAATAGTAGACTAATGTTCGCCAAGCTGCTATGACACGTAACCAAAGTGTAGTTGTTGGTAGTTTAACGATGGAACGTTATGAGATCTGTCTCTTTCCCTACACCTTGAGGCTTGAGAACTTCGTACTCCTTCACATTTTTCCCCCAAAGTAGGACCTGACACTTTTTAAAAGAGAGAATTACCACCACTTCTCCTGGAACTTTTAAGATATCTCACCTTTTCCCTTCTTACTTCTCTCACTAACCATTCTCAACTGTGGGCGGGCCTCGATGTGGACTTTGTGACTAATTGACCAGCATAAGAGAAACACGTGTCTCAATGACTGTTCAAATGCCTGGGATATAGAGACAAAGCGATTATTAAGAAGTGTTCATCAAATATGTTAGAATCACTTTAGAACATGTATCACCAGGTTGGTCTGCCAACTTGAGGAAGCATCAGAGATGCAAAAAAAAGTCGAATGGCGGGAAACGAAACCTGTACCTGAACTATGAGACCTGAGCTACAGGGAGAAGACAACAGCTTACACTTACTCATATGAAGCGACATTATATTAGTGGGAGACATGATGGCAACAATGAACTTCTTCAGTGGATGTGATGATGTTGATGGTGAACAATGTTTTGAAACTGGGAGGAGGTGGTCCATCAGAGGTCACAACAATTAACCCGGCAATGTCTCGCGAAATATGGAGAGAAATGATAGAAGTGAAAAACAAAGAAATGAGACCGTACCAGTGCAGACTTACGTCCCGAGAAACTCACACACACACACACACACACACACACACACACACACACACACACACACACACACCAGCTAACAGTAAATGTATTAGCGCTCAAGTTTGTGGTTATGGAAATACACGATGCAAATGCTCGAAAATGCTTCTCAAGTTGGATCAATGCACCTAAAGAAGCAGAAAGACTTCTTGAAGAAGGCACCAGAATTGATAGCCCTGAGTTACAGGGAGAGGATAGATGCCTTAAATATGTCCGGTATGGAAGACAGAAGAATGGAGAGGTTGACCTGATCACATCCTTAGATTACTAAACCAAGCTGATGATGTACACAGCGAGCAGTTCTTCGAAAGATATAGAGATAGAACAGCCATAAGAATATAGTCTGAAATTAAATAAGAAACTTATTGAAGATGATGTAAACAGGTACTCTTACAGTACAAGAGGTGGATGAGTGGAATAGATTGTATGCCTGTATGCATAGAAACGTTTCAAAAGTTGTATGAGAATTGAGAAGTTTCGAATGATAGGGCCCCACGATTGTAAAACTCCCTCTCCGCTCAGTATCAATCCATATATAGACAGTTTAGAGAGAATTAGAGAATTGTACGACAAAGATAGTGGATGAAATGATGAATCAAAGCCCTGAGAAGAGAATAACAATACTGCAATTATCTTACTTTAAAACGAGAAGGGAAGGAAGAGATTTTATTGCCGCTTAAACTGAATAAATTGGTTTAGATAATCACAGGACGATAGAGTGGACCAAGGCACATAAATGGAACCTTAAAAAGAATTCATAAAGAGAAAATGCAATGTCACTGATTCCAAAGCAAAGCTGGACCAACTTATATGTTCGAGGAGCGGAACAATATAGTGTTTACTTTCTTCCTGCAGCCAGAGATAAATATCCAGCCACATCACCATGCAACTCCGCACTGCTTGTATTATTCATGTTATCTTGCAGAGGGATCGCGTGCAGAGAGGAGATAAGAGAAATACATTTGGGGGAGACTGAGTGACCAGCGCTGTATCATCGGCGAACAACAACTGACTCACTTCTCAAGCTCTCTCACTCACAACAGACTGCATACTTCCCCCTCTTTCCAAAACTCTTGCATTCACCTCCCAAACAACCCCATCCATAAACAAATTAAACAACCATGGAGACATCACTCACCCCTGCCGCAGACCTACATTCACTTTCATACGTATACTTATGTATATCCCTCTTTTTAAACCAGGCATTCCCAATCACCAGTCCTTTTTCAGCACATAAATCTACAAGCTCTTCACCATTTCCATTTACAACACTGAACACCCCATTTACACCAATTATTCTCTTAACTGCCACATTACGCACCTTTGCATTCAAATCACCCATCACTATAACCCAGTCTCGTGCATCAAAACTACTTACGCACTCACTCAGCTGCTCCCAAAACACTTGTCGCTCATGATCTTTCTTCTCATGCTCAGGTGCATATGCACCAATAATCACCCATCTCTCACCATCCACCCTCAGTTTTACCCATATCAATCTAGAGTTTACTTTCTTACACTGTATTACATACTCCCACCACTCCTGTTTTAGGAGTAGTGCTATTCATTCCTTTGCTCTTGTCCTCTCACTAACCCCTGACTTTACTCCGAAGATATTCCCAAACCACTCTTCTCCTTTACCCTTGAGCTTCGTTTCACTCAGAGCCAAAACATCCAGGTTCCTTTCCTCAAACATACTACCTATCTCTCCTTTTTTCTCATCTTGGTTACATCCAAACACATTTAGACACCCCAATCTGAGACTTCGAGGAGGATGAGCACTCCCCGCGTGACTCCTTCTTCAGTTTCCCCTTTTAGAAAGTTAGAATACAAGGAGGGGAGGGTTTCCAGCCTCCCGCTCCCGTCCTCTTTAGTCGTCTTTTTCGACACGTAGGGAATGCGTGGGAAGTATTCTTTCTCCCCTATCCCCAGGGATGATATATGCACCTGTGGCATGAGAAGAAAGATCATGAGAGGCAAGTGTTTTGGGATCAGCTGAATGAGTGTGTTATTGGTTTTGATGCACGAGACCGGGTTAGAGTGATGGGTGATTTGAATGCAAAGGTGAGTAATGTGGCAGTTGAGGGAATAATTGGTAGACATGGGGTGTTCAGTGTTGTAAATGGAAATGGTGAAGAGCTTGTAGATTTATGTGCTGAAAAAAGACTGGTGATTGGGAATACCTGGATTGAAAAGAGAGATATACATAAATATATTTATGCAAGTAGAAGAAATGGCCAGTGATTGTTATTGGATTACGTGTTAATTGATAGGCTCGCGAAAGAGAGACTTTTGGATGATTATGTGCTGAGAGGTGCAACTGGAGGGATGTCTGATCATTATCTTCTGGAGGCGAAGGTGAAAATTTGTGGAGGTTTTCAGAAAAGAAGGGAGAATGTTGGGTGAAGAGAGTGGTGAGAGCAAGTGAGCTTGGGAAGGAGACTTGTGTGAGGAAGTACCAGGAGAGACTGAGTACAGAATGGAAAAAGGTGAGAACAAAGGAGGTAAGGGGAGTAGGGGAGGAATGGGATGTATTTAGGGAAGCAGCGCGATGGCTTGCGCAAAAGATGCTTCTGGCATGAGAAGCGTGGGAGGTGGACATATTAGAAAGGGTAGTGAGTGGTGGGATGAAGAAGTAAGATTATTAGTGAAAGAGAAGAGAGAGGCATTTGGACGATTTTTGATGGAAAATAATGCAAATGAGTGGGAGATGTATAAAAGAAATAGGCAGGAGGTCAAGAGAAAGGTGCAAGAGGTGAAAAAGAGGGCAAATGAGAGTTGGGGTGAGAGAGTATCATTAAATTGTAGGGAGAATAAAAAGATGTTTTGGAAGGAGGTAAATAAAGTGCGTAAGACAAGGGAACAAATGGAATATTCAGTGAAAGTGGCTAATGTGGAGATGATAACAAGTAGTGATGATGTGAGAAGGAGATGGAGTGAATGTTTTGAAGGTTTGTTGAATGTGTTTGATGATAGAGTAGCAGATATAGGGTGTTTTGGTCGAGGTGGTGGGCAAAGTGAGAGGGTTAGGGAAAATGATTTGGTAAACATAAAAGAGGCAGCGGTTTTGGATGGTACTGCAGTGGAATTTATTTAAAAAGGGGTTGAATGTATTGTTGCAGGGTTGGTAAGGTTATTTAATGTATGTTTGATTCATGGTGAGGTGCCTGAGGATTGGCGGAATGCTTGCATAGTGCCATTGTACAAAGGCAAAGGGGACAAGGGTGAGTGTTCAAATTACAGAGGTATAAGTTTGTTGATTATTCCTGGGAAATTATATGGGAGGGTATTGACTGACAGGGTGAAGGCATGTACAGAGCATCAGATTGGTGAGGAGCAGTGTGGTTTCAGAAGTGGTATAGGATGTGCAGATTAGGTGTTTGCTTTGAAGAGTGTATGTGAGAAATACTTAGAAAAGCAAATGAATTTGTTTATAGCATTTATGGATCTGGAGAAGGTATATTATAGAGTTGATAGAGCTGCTCTGTGGAAGGTATTAAGAATATATGGTGTGGGAGGCAAGTTGTTAGAAGCAATGAAAAGTTTTTATCGAGGATGTAAGGCATGTGTACGTGTAGGAAGAGAGGAAAGTGATTGGTTCTCAGTGAATGTAGGTTTGCGGCAGGGGTTTGTGATGTCTCCATGGGTGTTTAATTTGTTTATGGATGGGGTTGTTAGAGAGGTGAATGCAAGAGTTTTGGAAAGAGGGGTAAATATTCAGTATGTTGCGGATGGGAGAGCTTTGGAAGTGAGTCAGTTGTTGTTCGCTGATGATACAGCGCTGGTGGCTGGTTCATGTAAGAAACTGCAGAATCTGGTGAGTGAGTTTGGTAAAGTGTGTGAAAGAAGAAAGTTGAGAGTAAATGTGAATAAGAGCAAGGTTATTAGGTACAGTAGGGTTGAGGGACTAGTCAACTGGTAGGTAAGTTTGAATGGAGAAAAAGTGGAGGAAGTGAAGTGTTTTAGATATCTGGGAGTGGCTCTGGCAGCGGATGGAACCATGGAAGCTGAAGTGAATCAAAAGGTGGGGGAGGGGGCGAAAATTCTGGGAGCCTTGAAGAACGTGTGGAAGTCGAGAACATTATCCCGGAAAGAAAAAATGGGTATGCTTGAAGGATTGTGGTTCCAACAATGTTGTATAGTTGCGAGGCGTGGGCTATGGATAGTGTTGTGCGCAGGAGGGTGGATGTGCTGAAAATGAGATGTTTGAGGACAATATGTGGTGTGAGATGGTTTGATCGAGTATGCAATAATTGAGTAAGAGAGTTGTGTGGTAATAAAAAGAGTGTGGTTGAGAGGGCAGAAGAGGATGTTTTGAAATGGTTTGGTCACATGGAGAGAATGAATGAGGAAAGATTGACAAAGAGGATATATGTGTCGGAGGTGGAGGGAACGAGGAGAAGTGGGAGACCAAATTGGAGGTGGAAAGATGTAGTGAAAAGGACTTTGAGTGATCGGGGCCTGAACATGCAGGAGGGTGAAAGGCGTGCAAGGAATAGAGTGAATTGGAACGATATGGTATACCGGGGTCGACGTGCTGTGAATGGATTGAACCAGGGCATGTGAAGCGTCTGGCGTAAACCATGGAAAGTTCTGTGGGGCCTGGATGTGGAAAGGGAGCTGTGGTTTCGGTGCATTATTACATTACAGCTAGAGACTGAGTGTGAACGAATGGGGCCTTTGTTGTCTTTTCTTAGCGCTACCTCCCCACACATGAGAGGGGGAGGGGGTTGTTATTTCATGTGTGGCGAGATGGCGATGGGAATGAAGAATGGCAGACAGTATGAATTATATACATGTGTATATATGTGTATGTCTGTGTGTGTATATATATGTATACGTTGAGATGTATTTGCGTGTTTGGACGTGTATGTATATACATAATGAAAATTTTATATGATCTGAAGTCAAGGGATAGTTGAACTCAAAGATGATTACAATAAATTCTCATCTTTATGACATGTTGATATAAGACTATATGAAAGAAGTCATCACTTAATTATGATAATTACAAGAAGTAATGTTCGGATCAATAGGTGGAGCCCCGGGTGAACTGTTAAATGTGAGATCAAACATCAAACAGAAGTGATAAGTAATGTTAAGAAGCACAGAAGAGTATATATGTTTATATGTAAGTTATGAAGGTGAAATCGTACAATTTGATTTAACATGTATGTTTTCTATATATGTAGGACGACTTGTTTCGTGGAGACAATCCACCTCATCATCAGGTACCAGTAATTAACAAAGTTATTCAATCCCAACATCACACTGGAGTACCGTCGTCCAGTAGGCATCACATAGATAGCTCACTGCATAAGGTAAACCATGATGATGAGATAAGCAGAACTCTTATCTGAAAGTGAGAGTCCTTGAAAGCCTTGCGGGCGCAGGGCGGTCAGGGTGGAGCTACGTGACGTCAGATAGGATGGGCGGCCGAGGAGGGCTACGCATTGATATCGTCATAGATGACGACACAAATGACGATCAGCGTCGATGACGTGTCTCTGTGTTGTCGTCAAGGTGTCCGAGTTGCACCCGAGAGGTATTGCTGACCTTGTTTGAGACGGCTTATACTGCTGATACTGCTTTCCCTCAGTGGCGCCGTGTTGACAATGCAATAAAAGCGTATCTTCAATACTGGGAGATATGATCCTTGTGGCTGGTAGTGAGTTAAGCCCTTAATGAACACAGGAGGAATGTGTGAGGACTGTCGGTGTGTCAGGCTTTCAGAAGTGGTTGAATCGCCAGACGAAGAAATACGTGTGACAACAGTCACGTTCATGAGACAAGCAGAGGAGGCCAGGTGTGTCAGCCAGCACTGTAACATCATAGAGGAGGTCAGGTGTATCACCCAGCACTGTAACATCATAGAGGAGGTCAGGTGTATCACCCAGCACTGTAACATCATAGAGGAGGCCAGGTGTATCACCCAGCACTGTAACATCATAGAGGAGGTCAGGTGTATCACCCAGCACTGTAACATCATAGAGGAGGTCAGGTGTATCACCCAGCACTGTAACATCATAGAGGAGGTCAGGTGTATCACCCAGCACTGTAACATCATAGAGGAGGTCAGGTGTATCACCCAGCACTGTAACATCATAGAGGAGGTCAGGTGTATCACCCAGCATGTAACATCAGCACGTAGAACGGTAAGGTCGCTTCCACCACTTGTAATCTGGGTTCGTCTTTCTTCGTTCCGCGATACATAATGAAGATCAGATGACCTTTACATTTCTATTAGAAAAATAATATAAAAATAAGAACGTACATCTATTGTACTCTGGACTATGGTCTTGTGACACACTACGACACACACTAGTGGACGGTGTGGCGAGGCTGGCCAGTGTGTGCTCAGCTAGCGCTAAGCCAGGCTTTCATTAGGTCCAGTTCAACATCCATCACTTGCTTAGGTAACCGATCGGCTTTTCCTTGTATCGTCTGCAGGTCAGCTTCACATGTTCCAGAAGACTAAACAGTAACTTGTGCTTGGTTCTTACACACTAAGCAGTGAGACCGCGCACACATTCCATGCGAGGCAACCAAGTATGTGCAACTTACACTGAAATGATAAAACCAGTTGTGAGGAAAGAGAGAAAGTCATCTCGGAGAGCAGAAATGGGTATGTTTGAAGGAATAGTGGTTCCAACAATGTTATATTACTGTGAGGCATGGGCGATACATAGGGTTGCGCAGAGGAGGGTGGATGTATTGGAAATGAGATGTTTGAAGACAATATGTAGTGTGAAGTGGTTTGATCAAGTAAGTAATGAAAGGGTAAGAGAGATATGTGGTAATAAACAGAGAGTGGTTGAGAGAGCAGAAGAGAGTGTGTTGAGATGATTTGGACACATAGAGAGAATGAGTGAGGAAAGATAGACAAAGAGGATATATGTGTCAGAGGTGGAGGGAACAAGGAGAAGCGGGAGACCAAATTGGAGGCGGAAGGATGAGTGAAAAAGATTTTGAGTGATAGGAGACTGAACATACAGGGGGGGGGGGGGGGGGGGGGGGGTGAGAGGCTTACAAGTAAGAGTGAATTGGAATGATGTGGTATACCGGGGTCGAAGTCCTATCAGTGGCCTGAACGAGGGCATGTGAAACGTCTGGAGTAAGCTATGGAAAGGTCTGTGGGGCTTAGATGTGGATTGGGAGCAGTGATTTCGGTGCATTACACATCACAGCTGGCACAGAGAGTGGTAATGTTGTTTTATGTGGGGTGGGTTGCTCCGGATTGGATTAAGGCAAGCTAGTGTGAATATGCACATTGGTACATATGTATATGGTTGTGTATATCTGTATATCATGTATAATGATTTATATTTTTCATTACATTTAATCACCAATATATATATATTCACTCTATTCCCTACATGCCTTTCACCCTCCTGCATGTTCAGGCCCCGATCAATCAAAATCTTTTTCACTCCATCTTTCCACCTCCAATTTGGTCTCCCACTTCTCCTCGTTCCCTCCACCTCCGACACATATATCCTCTTGGACAATCTTTCCTCACTCATTCTCTCCATGTGCCCAAACCATTTCAAAACAATCTCTTCTGCTGTCTCAACCACGCTCTTTTTATTTCCACACATCTCTCTTACCCTTACATTACTTACTCGATCAAACCACCTCACACCACACATTGTCCTCAAACATCTCATTTCCAGCACATCCACCCTCCTGCGCACAACTCTATCCATAGCCCACGCCTCGCAACCATACAACATTGTTGGAACCACCATTCCTTCAAACATACCCATTTTTGCTTTACGAGATAATGTTCTCGACTTCCACACATTCTTCAAGGGTCCCAGGATTTTCGCCCCCTCCCCCACCCTATGATTCACATCCGCTTCCATGGTTCCATCCACTGCCAGATCCACTCCCAGATATCTAAAACACTTTAATTCCTCCAGTTTTTCTCCATTCAAACTTACCTCCCAATTGACTTGACCCTCAACCCTACTGTACCTAATAACCTTGCTCTTATTCACATTTACTCTTAACTTTCTTCTTTCACACACTTTACCAAACTCAGTCACCAGCTTCTGCAGAGTCTCACATGAATCAGCCACCAGCGCTGTATCATCAGCGAACAACAACTGACTCACTTCCCAAGCTCTCTCATCCACAACAGATTTCATACTTGCCCCTCTTTCCAAAACTCTTGCATTTACCTCTCTAACAACCCCATCCATAAACAAATTAAACAATCATGGAGACATTACACACCCCTGCCGCAAACCTACATTCACTGAGAACCAATCACTTTCCTCTCTTCCTACACGTACACATGCCTTACATCCTCGATACAATCTTTTCACTGCTTCTAACAACTTGCCTCCCACACCATATATTCTTAATACCTTCCAAAAAGCATCTCTATCAACTCTATCATATGCCTTCTCCAGATCCATAAATGCTACATACAAATCCATTTGCTTTTCTAAGTATTTCTCACATACATTCTTCAAAGCAATATATATATATATATATATATATATATATATATATATATATATATATATATATATATATATATATATATATATATATATATATATTTTTGCTTTGTCGTTGTCTCCCGCGTTTGCGAGGTAGCGCAAGGAAACAGACGAAAGAAATGGCCCAACCCACCCCCATACACATGTATATACATACGTCCACACACTCAAATATACATACCTACACAGCTTTCCATGGTTTACCCCAGACGCTTCATATGCCTTGATTCAATCCACTGACAGCACGTCAACCCCGGTATACCACATCGCTCCAATTCACTCTATTCCTTGCCCTCCTTTCACCCTCCTGCATGTTCAGGCCCCGATCACACAAAATCTTTTTCACTTCATCTTTCCACCTCCAATTTGGTCTCCCTCTTCTCCTCGTTCCCTCCACCTCCGACACATATATCCTCTTGATCAATCTTTCCTCACTCATTCTCTCCATGTGCCCAAACCATTTCAAAACACCCTCTTCTGCTCTCTCAACCACGCTCTTTTTATTTCCACACATCTCTCTTACCCTCACGTTACTTACTCGATCAAACCACCTCACACCACACATTGTCCTCAAACATCTCATTTCCAGCACATCCATCCTCCTGCGAACAACTCTATCCATAGCCCACGCCTCGCAACCATACAACATTGTTGGAACCACTATTCCTTCAAACATACCCATTTTTGCTTTCCGAGATAATGTTCTCGACTTCCACACATTCTTCAAGGCTCCCAGAATTTTCGCCCCCTCCCCCACCCTATGATCCACTTCCGCTTCCATGGTTCCATCCGCTGCCAGATCCACTCCCAGATATCTAAAACACTTCACTTCCACCAGTTTTTCTCCATTCAAACTCACCTCCCAATTGACTTGACCCTCAACCCTACTGTACCTAATAACCTTGCTCTTATTCACATTTACTCTTAACTTTCTTCCTTCACACACTTTACCAAACTCAGTCACCAGCTTCTGCAGTTTCTCACATGAATCAGCCACCAGCGCTGTATCATCAGCGAACAAAAACTGACTCACTTCCCAAGCTCTCTCATCCCCAACAGACATCATACTTGCCCCTCTTTCCAAAACTCTTGCATTCACCTCCCTAACAACCCCATCCATAAACAAATTAAACAACCATGAGACATCACACACCCCTGCCGCAAACCTACATTCACTGAGAACCAATCACTTTCCTCTCTTCCTACACGTACACATGCCTTACATCCTCGATAAAAACTTTTCACTGCTTCTAACAACTTGCCTCCCACACCATATATTCTTAATACCTTCCACAGAGCATCTCTATCAACTCTATCATATGCCTTCTCCAGATCCATAAATGCTACATACAAATCCATTTGCTTTTCTAAGTATTTCTCACATACATTCTTCAAAGCAAACACCTGATCCACACATCCTCTACCACTTCTGAAACCACACTGCTCTTCCCCAATCTGATGCTCTGTACATGCCTTCACCCTCTCAATCAATGCCCTCCCATATAATTTACCAGGAATACTCAACAAACTTATACCTCTGTAATTTGAGCACTCACTCTTATCCCCTTTGCGTTTGTACAATGGCACTATGCACGCATTCCGCCAATCCTCAGGCACCTCACCATGAGTCATACATACATTAAATAACCTTACCAACCAGTCAACAATACAGTCACCCCCTTTTTTAATAAATTCCACTGCAATACCATCCAAACCTGCTGCCTTGCCGGCTTTCATCTTCCGCAAAGCTTTTACTACCTCTTCTCTGTTTACCAAATCATTTTCCCTAACCCTCTCACTTTGCACACCACCTCGACCAAAACACCCTATATCTGCCACTCTATCATCAAACACATTCAACAAACCTTCAAAATACTCACTCCATCTCCTTCTCACATCACCACTACTTGTTATCACCTCCCCATTTGCGCCCTTCACTGAAGTTCCCATTTGCTCCCTTGTCTTACGCACTTTATTTACCTCCTTCGAGAACATCTTTTTATTCTCCCTAAAATTTAATGATACTCTCTCACCCCAACTCTCATTTGCCCTTTTTGTCACCTCTTACACCTTTCTCTTGACCTCCTGTCTCTTTCTTTTATACATCTCCCACTCAATTGCATTTTTTCCCTGCAAAAATCGTCCAAATGCCTCTCTCTTCTCTTTCACTAATACTCTTACTTCTTCATCCCACCACTCACTACCTTTTCAAATCAACCCACATCCCACTCTTCTCATGCCACAAGCATCTTTTGCGCAATCCATCACTGATTCCCTAAATACATCCCATTCCTCCCCCACTCCCCTTACTTCCATTGTTCTCACCTTTTTCCATTCTGTACTCAGTCTCTCCTGGTACTTCCTCACACAAGTCTCCTTCCCAAGCTCACTTACTCTCACCACCCTCTTCACCCCAATATTCACTCTTCTTTTCTGAAAACCCATACAAATCTTCACCTTAGCCTCCACAAGATAATGATCAGACATCCCTCCAGTTGCACCTCTCAGCACATTAACATCCAAAAGTCTCTCTTTCGCGCGCCTGTCAATTAACACGTAATCCAATAACGCTCTCTGGCCATCTCTCCTACTTACATAAGTATACTTATGTATATCTCGCTTTTTAAACCAGGTATTCCCAATCATCAGTCCTTTTTCAGCACATAAATCTACAAGCTCTTCACCATTTCCATTTACAACACTGAACACCCCATGCATACCAATTATTCCCTCAACTGCCACATTACTCACCTTTGCATTCAAATCACCCATCACTATAACCCGGTCTCGTGCATCAAAACCACTAACACACTCATTCAGCTGCTCCCAAAACACTTGCCTCTCATGATCTTTCTTCTCATGCCCAGGTGCATATGCACCAATAATCACCCATCTCTCTCCATCAGCTTTCAGTTTTACCCATATTAATCGAGAATTTACTTTCTTACATTCTATCACATACTCCCACAACTCCTGTTTCAGGAGTATTGCTACTCCTTCCCTTGCTCTTGTCTTCTCACTAACCCCTGACTTTACTCCCAAGACATTCCCAAACCACTCTTCCCCTTTACCCTTGAGCTTCGTTTCACTCAGAGCCAAAACATCCAGGTTCCTATCCTCAAACATACTACCTATCTCTCCTTTTTTCACATCTTGGTTACATCCACACACATTTAGGCACCCCAATCTGAGCCTTCGAGGAGGATGAGCACTCCCCGCGTGACTCCTTCTTCTGTTTCCCATTTTAGAGAGTTAGAAAAATACAAGGAGGGGAGGATTTCTGGCCCCCCGCTCCCGTCCCCTCTAGTCGCTTTCTACGACACGCGAGGAATGCGTGGGAAGTATTCTTTCACCCCTATCCCCAGGGATAATATATATATATATATATATATATATATATATACACATACACACACATACACATACATACGCACATATAAACACACACACACATACATATATATACATATGAAAAATGTAAGAATATATATATATATATATATATATATATATATATATATATATATATATATATATATATATATATATATATATATATATATATATATATATATATATATATATATATATATATATATATATATATATATATATATATATATATATCTTTTTATTCTCCCTAAAATTTAATGATACTCTCTCACCCCTACTCTCATTTGCCCTTTTTTTCACCTCTTGCACCTTTCTCTTGACCTCCTGTCTCTTTCTTTTATACATCTCCCACTCAATTGCATTTTTTCCCTGCAAAAATCGTCCAAATGCCTCTCTCTTCTCTTTCACTAATACTCTTACTTCTTCATCCCACCACTCACTACCCTTTCTAATCAACCCACCTCCCACTCTTCTCATGCCACAAGCATCTTTTGCGCAATCCATCACTGATTCCCTAAATACATCCCATTCCTCCCCCACTCCCCTTACTTCCATTGTTCTCACCTTTTTCCATTCTGTACTCAGTCTCTCCTGGTACTTCCTCACACAGGTCTCCTTCTCAAGCTCACTTACTCTCACCACCCTCTTCACCCCAACATTCACTCTTCTTTTCTGAAAACCCATACAAATCTTCACCTTAGCCTCCACAAGATAATGATCAGACATCCCTCCAGTTGCACCTCTCAGCACATTAACATCCAAAAGTCTCTCTTTCGCACGCCTGTCAATTAACACGTAATCCAATAACGCTCTCTGGCCATCTCTCCTACTTACATAAGTATACTTATGTATATCTCGCTTTTTAAACCAGGTATTCCCAATCATCAGTCCTTTTTCAGCACATAAATCTACAAGCTCTTCACCATTTCCATTTACAACACTGAACACCCCATGTATACCAATTATTCCCTCAACTGCCACATTACTCACCTTTGCATTCAAATCACCCATCACTATGACCCGGTCTCGTGCATCAAAACCACTAACACACTGGAAGGAGGTAAATAAAGTGCGTAAGACAAGGGAGCAAATGGGAACTTCGGTGAAGGGCGCAAGTGGGGAGGTGATAACAAGTAATGGTGATGTGAAAAGGAGATGGAGTGAGTATTTTGAAGGTTTGTTGAATGTGTTTGATGATAGAGTGGCAGATATAGGGTGTTTTGGTCGAGGTGGTGTGCAAAGTGAGAGGGTTAGGGAAAATGATTTGGTAAACAGAGAAGAGGTAGTGAAAGCTTTGCGGAAGATGAAAGCAGGCAAGGCAACAGGTTTGGATGGTATTGCAGTGGAATTTATTAAAAAAGGGGGTGACTGTATTGTTGACTGGTTGGTAAGGTTATTTAATGTATGTATGACTCATGGTGAGGTGCCTGAGGATTGGCGGAATGCGTGCATAATGCCATTGTACAAAGGCAAAGGGGATAAGAGTGAGTGCTCAAATTACAGAGGTATAAGTTTGTTGAGTATTCCTGGTAAATCATATGGGAGGGTATTGATTGAGAGGGTGAAGGCATGTACAGAGCATCAGATTGGGGAAGAGCAGTGTGGTTTCAGAAGTGGTAGAGGATGTGTGGATCAGGTGTTTGCTTTGAAGAATGTATGTGAGAAATACTTAGAAAAGCAAATGGATTTGTATGTAGCATTTATGGATCTGGAGAAGGCATATGATAGAGTTGATAGAGATGCTCTGTGGAAGGTATTAAGAATATATGGTGTGGGAGGCAAGTTGTTAGAAGCAGTGAAAAGTTTTTATCGAGGATGTAAGGCATGTGTACGTGTAGGAAGAGAGGAAAGTGATTGGTTCTCAGTGAATGTAGGTTTGCGGCAGGGGTGTGTGATGTCTCCATGGTTGTTTAATTTGTTTATGGATGGGGTTGTTAGGGAGGTAAATGCAAGAGTTTTGGAAAGAGGGGCAAGTATGAAGTCTGTTGGGGATGAGAGAGCTTGGGAAGTGAGTCAGTTGTTGTTCGCTGATGATACAGCGCTGGTGGCTGATTCATGTGAGAAACTGCAGAAGCTGGTGACGGAGTTTGGTAAAGTGTGTGGAAGAAGAAAGTTAAGAGTAAATGTGAATAAGAGCAAGGTTATTAGGTACAGTAGGGTTGAGGGTCAAGTCAATTGGGAGGTGAGTTTGAATGGAGAAAAACTGGAGGAAGTGAAGTGTTTTAGATATCTGGGAGTGGATCTGGCAGCGGATGGAACCATGGAAGCGGAAGTGGATCATAGGGTGGGGGAGGGGGCGAAAATTTTGGGAGCCTTGAAAAATGTGTGGAAGTCGAGAACATTATCCCGGAAAGCAAAAATGGGTATGTTTGAAGGAATAGTGGTTACAACAATGTTGTATGGTTGCGAGGCGTGGGCTATGGATAGAGTTGTTCGCAGGAGGATGGATGTGCTGGAAATGAGATGTTTGAGGACAATGTGTGGTGTGAGGTGGTTTGATCGAGTAAGTAACGTGAGGGTAAGAGAGATGTGTGGAAATAAAAAGAGCGTGGTTGAGAGAGCAGAAGAGGGTGTTTTGAAATGGTTTGGGCACATGGAGAGAATGAGTGAGGAAAGATTGACCAAGAGGATATATGTGTCGGAGGTGGAGGGAACGAGGAGAAGAGGGAGACCAAATTCGAGGTGGAAAGATGGAGTGAAAAGGATTTTTTGTGATCGGGGCCTGAACATGCAGGAGGGTGAAAGGAGGGCAAGGAATAGAGTGAATTGGAGCGATGTGGTATACCGGGGTTGACGTGCTGTCAGTGGATTGAATCAAGGCATGTGAAGCGTCTGGGGTAAACCATGGAATGCTGTGTAGGTATGTATATTTGCGTGTGTGGACGTGTGTATGTACGTGCGTATGGGGGGGGTTGGGCCATTTCTTTCGTCTGTTTCCTTGCGCTACCTCGCAAACGCGGGAGACAGCGACAAAGTATAAAAAAAAAAAAAATAAAAATATATATATATATATATATATATATATATATATATATATATATATATATATATATGAGAGTAGAAGAGCTTGTAGATTTATGTGCTGAAAAAGGACTGATGATAGGGAATACCTGCTTTAAAAAGAGAGATATAAATAAGTATACGTATGCAAGTAGGAGAGATGGCCAGAGAGCGTTATTGGATTGCTTGTTAATTGGTTGGCCCGCGAAAGAGAAACTTTTGGATGTAAATGTGCTGAGCGGTGCAACTGGAGCGATGTCTGATCATTATCTTGTAGAGGCGAAGGTGAACATTTGTAGAGCTTTTCAGAAAAGAAGAGAGAATGTTGGGGTGAAAAGAGTGGAGAGAGTAAGTGAGCTTGGGAAGGAGACTTGTGTGAGGAAGTACCACGAGAAACTGAGCACAGAATGGAAAAAGGTGAGAATAAAGGTCGTAAGGGGAGTGGAGGAGGAATGGGATGTATTTAGGGAAGCAGTGATGGCTTGCGCAAAAGATGCTTGTTGCATGAGAAGCGTGGGAGGTGGGCAGATTAGAAAGGGTAGCGAGTGGTGGGATGAAGAATTAAGATTATTAGTGAAAGAGAAGAGAGAGGCATTTGGACGATTTTTGAACGGAAATAATGGAAATGAGTGGGAGATGTATAAAAGAAATAGGCAAGAGGTCAAGAGAAAGGTGCAAGAGGTGAAAAAGAGGGTAAATGAGAGTTGGGGTGAGAGAGTATCATTAAGTTTTAGGGAGAACAAAAAGATGTTTTGGAAGGAGGTAAATAAAGTGCGTAAAACAATTGAACAAATGGGAACTTCAGTGAAGGGGGCTAATGTGGGGCCTGGATGTGGAAAGGGAGCTGTGGTTTCGGTGCATTATTACATGACAGCTAGAGACTGAGTGTGAACGAATGGGGCCTTTGTTGTCTTGTCCTAGCGCTACCTCGCACACATGAGGGGGGAGGGGGATGTTATTGCATGTGTAGCGAGGTGACGATGGGAATAAATAAAGCAGACAGTATGAATTATGTACATGTGTATATATGTATATGTCTGTGTGTGTATATATGTGTATACATTGAGATGTATAGGTATGTATATTTACGTGTGTGGACGTGTATGTATATACATGTGTATGTGGGTGGGTTGGGCCATTCTTTCGTCTGTTTCCTTGCGCGTCCACGTCCACACACGCAAATATACATACCTATACATCTCAATGTATACATATATATACACACACAGACATATACATATATAAATACACACAGACATATACATATATATATATAAACATGTACATAATTCATACTGTCTGCCCTTATTAATTCTCGTCGCCACCCCAAATGAAAACCCCTTCCCCCCGCATGTGAGCGAGGTAGTGCTAAGAAAAGACAACAAAGGCGACATTCGTTCACACTCAGTCTCCTGCTGTCATGTATAATGCACCGAAACCACAGCGTATACACATGTGCATACCCATATCTTAAGAGGATTAGAAAAAAAATATCAGACAAGCGATTTCGTCGATAACTTTGCTGAGAATCGTTGATCAATTGTTGGTCTCCAAATCAGTCTACAAGTTTGTCCCAGATTATGGTGTCTATAAGTTTCCCAACAATATTCGTTAAACTTTGTGGCCGATCGTTTCCGCGCGGTGAGTTATTACATTATATAGATATTGGTGTCACATTGGGAAATTACCTTTCCTCTGGAGGTTTTCCCCGTAGTAACAAGTGAATCATTGAACAGAGCAGTCAAGGTTTACTAGTTTATCTTCACCTTCCACCATTATCCTCAGATGACTCTTGTCAGGATCTGCCATTTTGTTTACTTTTATTCCATTTGTTGGCAGTCGAACACTTTTGTCAGTATGTTGCGGACGTTCTCCTGTTACTTCACTTGCTATTACGCAGCAAGAATCATTTTTAAGATATTTTTTGAACGTGGCTTCTTTGTGTGAATTATGTTACCATTTTCTGTAACGAATGAATCAACTGATTCGGTAACGATAAAGTACCAGACTAAGAAACTGTTATATGAATCATGGTCATAATGAACAGAGAACGAACTGCATGATGGCTTAGTTAATGCTTGGCTCATCAGGAAGTAACATGTGGTTTTGAATGACGAAGCCTCAGACTGGCTGAACCTGACGAGTGGCTGGCCATTCTCCTTTGTTCATGATATACAGTAATGATCAAGAATCAAGTCTAAAACTTAGGATTTCCAATTTTGCCGACACGAATCTAGGAGTTAGGGCAATAAATGAGCAAGAAGGATATAAATCGAGATTTTCTATATAAACTAGCGAGTGCTCAGGCAGATGAGATTTAACGTAGACAAACGTAAAGTTATGTTCTCTGGACATACGAATACTAAACACGACCATCAAGTATTTATAAATCAGTTTTCTAAAGTAGGTGAAGAGATGGATCTTGGACTCTTACAAACTCAAGTAGATAAGATTGTGTATAGCAGCAAGTGATGGAGCTAAGCCAGGAACACACACAACAAAATACTAGAAACAATATGAATCTTGAACACAACAACGAAACTAAACTTTTCACGTGGAGTCAGCTAACTCTGGTCACAACACTACAAATTACATGTTCAAAAGCGGTCAAGAAATTCACTCAATTTCTGAGAAATTTACGACAAAAAGAGAGGATAAGAATAACTTTCCAAATATGTGAAAAAAAATCTGACGACATAAACCACGAGAAGGTTTTTGAAATACAAGAAAAATATGGATAGTTGGACCAATGGGACGAAACTTACAAAATATCATACTGACGTGTGGAGATGTTTTTTTGTGAATACATACTTTGAACATTGGAACGCCCTACCGTCAGGTGTTGTAGATGCAGAGACTATAAATATACATTTAAAAAGCGGTCAGATCAAATTTCCATGTTTACGTATCTAGAAAACAATAAAAGTCATAACAGATCACATTTACCTAATTCCACACCTACACGTGTTGATGTTTTATTGTACAATTTTTCCTTTCTCCCTTTCCTTAAAGTTTTGTTTAGTCTTACTTCACAAATACGTGTTTTTGTTGTTACTCTTTCTTGCTGGCTATTGTTGGCGTGAGTGGAGGGTAGCTACGTAGACATGCATCTTATATTCCATTCAAACTTCATTCGCTTGAATAACAAGAACAATATATTGAATTATGTAAGTTAAAAGCTTGTTACCAAGACATAGGCCGACGGGCCACACACACACACACACACACACACACACACACACACACAGGCCTCCATTGAGTAACGACCACGAGTCAACATAGATCGGTCGGGGTAATACCCACATGGGTATGAATCCTTGGCGCGGAAGTCGGCGTACACCCAGCCCAGCTGTTCATCCTCCCGTCAGGGGTGGTCGATGAATGAGTACCTGGCTGAGGTTGGGCAGTGTAGGTGTACATATATGTAGGAGTAAAGACATGATGCATACATGCAAGGTTAAGAAATGGGGCAACGTGAGTGTAAAACTCTTCTCATAACTCACAAATGGCACACACACAAATATTCTCTCTCTCTCTCTCTCTCTCTCTCTCTCTCTCTCTCTCTCTCTCTCTCTCTCTCTCTCTCTCTCTCTCTCTCTCTCTCTGTGCTAGGCAGTGGGTGCGTGGCAGGCAGGCAGCGACTAGGGAGGTATATAACCGGAACTACCCACTTGGTTATCAGGAAGGTCAGTGATAGCTGCGCAGTGCGCCTGCACTTAATGGTTGGCCCACATAGCAGTCTTATCTTTCTGCCTCACCCACACTTGAGTAGCTGACTTGCAGCCCACGTAGATGCCCCAGCAACACGTAACTATTGTCCCGTGTAACTCTTATCCGTAACTATTGTCCCGTGTAACTCTATATTATCCTTCGATGAGTACTCTGCGCTAGTCCTGCCTTTGGGCAAAATATTGTCGTCAATACTCTGTACAATGTACTTTCTCTTATACTAAATCAAACTAATATGAAATCCTCAAGGACTACGTCATTTTAGTAACACCAAATAAAACATAAAAGTGACAATAAAACATTGATTAAAGTATTACATTATGACGTAGAGTTGTGTGATTTGGACGTTTTTCAGTAAAATAAAGAAAAAGCAATGCAATTACACCAGCTGGGAATGAATGAAAAAAGTTCAATGGTTGTGACTGATTTCCTGTGGTTTGTCTGTATGATTAGTCGTCCATAATGTTTTACTTTCGCTCTGGACATCAAACAATTTAATGGAGAAAAGAATATCATCACAGCACACTTGAACACCACCTCAGTATTTTCCCATGAAGCTGCAGCTACCTAGGCCTAAGGGAACTCTCTTGTAGAGTTAAATTCCTCTGTGTATTCACTGGGAATATAACAACTGTGGAGGATGAATCTATATTTCAAACACAGGTTCTGAGCCACTGAACTTTCCTCAGTTCTAAGATTTTCATCCTGGATACGGCATTCACCTGGCTCAGCTTTGTTCACAGGGACAAGGGCCAGTGATGTCCTCCTCACACCCAGACTGGACCTACCGCTAGCAACCCTCAGGTCTGAGGGAGATGAATGATTACGTGATATATGCTTGTAGGTGAAGGGGTAGAGAGAGGCAGTTAAATACTTGAGCAGCTTTACTGAAGGTTGGTGATTAGCTTTAAACTGTGACCAGATGTGTGGACGACCATTACATAACACCGGAGAGATCTATACGTTGGGTCTCCATGATGAATCCTCATGACTGGTCTCCATGACGAATCTTCATGACTGGTCTCCATGATGAATCCTCATGACTGGTCTCCATGATGAATCCTCATGACCGGTCTCCATGATGAATCCTCATGACTGGTCTCCATGATGAATCCTCATGACCGGTCTCCATGATGAATCCTCATGACCGGTCTCCATGATGAATCCTCATGACTGGTCTCCATGATGAATCTTCATGACTGGTCTCCATGATGAATCTTCATGACTGGTCTCCATGATGAATCTTCATGACTGGTCTCCATGATGAATCCTCATGACTGGTCTCCATGATCAATCTTCATGACTGGTCTCCATGATGAATCTTCATGACTGGTCTCCATGATGAATCCTCATGACTGGCCTCCATGATGAATCCTCATGACTGGTCTCCATGATGAATCTTCATGACTGGTCTCCATGATGAATCTTCATGACTGGTCTCCATGATGAATCCTCATGACTGGTCTCCATGATGAATCTTCATGACTGGTCTCCATGATGAATCTTCATGACTGGTCTCCATGATGAATCTTCATGACTGGTCTCCATGATGAATCCTCATGACTGGTCTCCATGATGAATCTTCATGACTGGTCTCCATGATGAATCTTCATGACTGGTCTCCATGATGAATCTTCATGACTGGTCTCCATGATGAATCTTCATGAATGGTCTCCATGACGAATCTTCATGACTGGTCTCCATGACGAATCTTCATGACTGGTCTCCATGATGAATCCTCATGACTGGTCTCCATGATGAATCTTCATGACTGGTCTCCATGATGAATCTTCATGACTGGTCTCCATGATGAATCTTCATGACTGGTCTCCATGATGAATCTTCATGACTGGTCTCCATGATGAATCTTCATGACTGGTCTCCATGATGAATCCTCATGACTGGTCTCCATGATGAATCTTCATGACTGGTCTCCATGATGAATCTTCATGACTGGTCTCCATGATGAATCTTCATGACTGGTCTCCATGATGAATCTTCATGACTGGTCTCCATGATGAATCCTCATGACTGGTCTCCATGATGAATCTTCATGACTGGTCTCCATGATAAATCTTCATGACTGGTCTCCATGATGAATCCTCATGACTGGTCTCCATGATGAATCTTCATGACTGGTCTCCATGATGAATCTTCATGACTGGCCTCCATGATGAATCTTCATGACTGGTCTCCATGATGAATCTTCATGACTGGTCTCCATGATAAATCTTCATGACTGGTCTCCATGATGAATCTTCATGACTGGTCTCCATGATGAATCCTCATGACTGGTCTCCATGATGAATCTTCATGACTGGTCTCCATGATGAATCCTCATGACTGGTCTCCATGATGAATCTTCATGACTGGTCTCCATGATAAATCTTCATGACTGGTCTCCATGATGAATCCTCATGACTGGTCTCCATGATGAATCTTCATGACTGGTCTCCATGATGAATCTTCATGACTGGTCTCCATGATGAATCTTCATGACTGGTCTCCATGATGAATCCTCATGACTGGTCTCCATGATGAATCTT